>NC_056741.1:1526185521-1526217629 GCF_019279795.1 Protopterus annectens | reverse complement strand
AGCTTAGTTTCTGGCAGTAGTTCTCTTGTGAGAATTCTGATAGCTTAGTTTCTGGCAGTATCTCTTGTGAGAAACAGCCTGCACTGCTCTTTGTTGTGTTTTAAGTGCTGGGTTGGGCTTCTAGTCTGCCTGTGTAATTGCCTGCTTCTAATTGTTTCCACCAATTAACTTTAGTAGTAACTTCTGGCAGTTTCCCTGTATTTTGGTTGTTTCCTATTTCCTCTCTGTTTCCTGAGGGGGAGCAATGTGCACACCGGCTTAAACAGCCTCACAGTAACTTAAACGCGTATACACATCCCTACACGGTGTTACACGCGCGCACACATCCTTACACGGTGTTAGCTAGGCTGATTCATGCTAAAACGCGCACACCGCCTTACACACGTGCACGCCCACGCAAACCGTTGTAAACAGTTTGCAACACGCTCCCACATGTTGAACCTGCCTTACACGCACGCACACGCCACAAGATGCACGTATATCAAGAAACTTAGAGTGTAGGGATAGCGTATGCCCTCAATTTCTTGACATTCCTAGTGTTCTGTTGGGACACACCTCCCTCCCTGATGTCTGTCTGTCATCTCTTACCTTACATTGCCCTCCAATCTGGTACATTTCTTTCTATCCTTCCCATGATGTCACCTACCTCTTACTCTGTTCCTCCCCCTTCTCTAACTCTTACACTACTCAGAAAGTGCTCATTACTTATGTGGCAGTGTGATTCAGTATTGTAACCCTCATTTACATAGGATTGCCTAGTAATGCTTAGTTACATATCTTACACGGAGCTTCCCCCCCTTGACAACCACTAAACGGAGGCCATATTGTTTTTGCTCTGCAAGTCCCTCCATTGACATTTCATGTAATATATAAATCCCACAATTGTGGGCTTATAAGCTTCGGTTTTCAGTTTTAGGTAGCGCACCCCGATGCGGGTGTGCGCTACAGTTAAACACATAAATCCGTGAAAAAAAAAGTTATATAACTTTTTTTGCAACACTTTCATGCCAATGGCCACATATTTGGCCATTGGCATGCTTAATGTAACAAATGCACCCTTTATTTGGAGCTGACATAGCTCCGTTTTAATTTTGCAGAAATGTACTCAGTTGTCAGCTGAGTACATTTCTGCAACACGTCCGTTACACGGACTGGTTTGGCTGTGGATCGCTCACATACCTCATTTGCATATCTTGGAGCTGCAAATGAGGTATTGAGCATTTCCACGCCCACTCCGTGTAAGAGACGTGTTAGCTGTCTCTTACACGGAGATTTGGGCTGTTGCTGAATCAGGAGGCTTACACGGAGGCTTACACTACTCTTAAACTCCGTGTAAGCCTTCCTGAATCTGGCCCATTGTCTGTAAATAATTGAATTATGGAAGTTAGATTTTCATTTATCTGAACACCTTTGACATCTGGTGTCATTCTGATTAAATTTACATATGGTTCTATGACTAAGATAAACAGTAATAGAAAAAGCAAACATCCTTGCTTAGTTCCTTTAAGTATTTTAATTGAATCTGAAGTAAAACAGCCTATTTTAAAATATGCATATGGATTATATAAAGAAGTTTAATATGTTGTATAAAATGATTTCAGAAGTTACATTCTTCTAATACTAATAAAAGATAGTCTCAATTAACTGAATCAATGGCCCTATTAATATCTAAACTTACTATGAATAAACTTTCTTTTTTCTTATTTGCATAATCAAAGTTAAAATTCTCTTAATATTGTCATATATATTCCTACTCAAAATAAAACATGTTTGCTCTTCATCAGTCAGAGATGGGAGAAACTGTTTTAGTCTACTAATGTGAATACACATAAATATTTTGTAATCAACATTTAATAATGAAATGGGCCTATAAGAGGAGAATTTGACTTGGTGTTTATCCTGTTTTAATATTGGTAAAACGAGTATATTTCCAAGAAAGTGGAATGTCTTCTAAGTTTTTCACTACTTTAAAAACTCTGAGCAATGTATCCAAAGCTTCTTTAGGCATTAGTTTGCAGATGTCTATAATAATGCCATAATTCCCAGGAGCCTTATTGGATTTTAATTGTTTAATCTGGGTATTTAATTCAATTTTTTGATTGGTTTATCAATAAATTTAATTTGAACTTCTGATAATTTTTTATTAGTATATTTTTTTAAGAATGTTTTAATTAGTTCTTGTGAGTCCATAACACTATTATTAGTATTTATTTATTTATTTATTTACATTTGTTGACCAGGCGTGTCCGACTGGACCTAGGTCCATTTTCAGCAGAGGCCCAGGGAGAAAAGCTCCACAGTTAAAGTATACAGACAGTAGTTACATTGGATTTACATAGCAATTAACAATTTGATCAACATAGCAATTAAAAATTACAAGCATAGTTACAGATGAAGAATGTAGTATATCAGTAGACAACTAGAATCTTTATCATCTGTGAAGTACATAACAGACATTAACAATTGTTACAATAAGAAGTTCCTGCTGTATAATATGTAGTTAGGCTTCTGAGCATCTGAGCTTGCTATAATCAAGGTAGTTAGTGGGGTGGAAAGAAAGGTAGTGGGTGGATGGGGTGGGTGATATTAGAGTGGGAGTTGCAAGGGCATAGCCAGCATGTTTTTAGGTACACTTTTAGTAAAGTTTTGAAGTGGGTTCATGATGGTACAGAGGTAATTGTGGGTGGGAGGGAGTTCCATAATTTGGCTATGGAGCTAGAGAATAGTGCTTCTCCAGCAGAGTTATTGGCTTTATTGACCTGTAAGTGATTTTTCTTGCTGGATCTTAGTGGTCTGGTGGTGCGATAGGCTTGGAGTAGATTCTGGAGGGATGGGACTTTTAGTGGATGGTTTACTAGTTTGTGGGTGAGTACGAGTTGATACCATTGAAGGAGGTGAGGGAGTTCAAGCCAACCCAGTTCAGCAGGGGAGAGACAGTGGTGACTACAGTAGGATGCCCCTGTGGCGAATTTGGCGATTTTGTTGTAGCAGGTCCTGAGCTTGTTTAGATTGCATTGCCTTAGGTTGGTATATATCGGAGAGGCATAAAGTAGGGTGGATATAAGGTGGGAATTTGCTACTGAAATCTTAGCTACTTTGGTGAGAAGTTGTTTATTTTTGTACAACGCTCCTAGTTTTTTGTGGACTTTTTTTATGGTCATGGATATGTGAATGTCAAATTTTAGTTTATTGTCTATTTCAACTCCTAGCAATTTGGTGTGTTCTGTTGGGTGTATAGTGGTGTTGTCTTTTGCTGTGATGTTAAAGTGAGAGATGTTTTGAGTATGTTTGGTGGGTTGGAAGATGAGCAGTTTAGTTTTGTTTGGGTTGAGTATTACTTGGGCATCGGATAACCAAGTTCCACAAGAGGAAAAGGCTTCCTGTGTGACTTTTTGCAGTTTGGGTAGGGACTGGGCTGAGCAGATGACGGTTGAGTCATCTGCGTATTGTATGAGTGTGCCATGTTTGGTGGCAGAGGCTAGATTATTGGTGAAAAATAGAGAAGAGTAGGGGTCCAAGGATGGATCCTTGGGGAACCCCTATAGAGACAGGTAGTTGGGGAGATATGTCACTCTGCCATACAACGGACTGTTGGCAGTCAGACAGGTAACTCTGAAATCAGTTGGTGACTGATTGAGAGAAGGATAGGTTATTGAGGACAGAGATGAGTTGTTTGTGTATCATCATGTCAAATGCTTTAGATAGGTCTAGGAAAGTAGCAAAGGAGAGATAGCCATTTTTTTATGTTGAAGGATAGTGTTAGTAAAGGCGAGTAAGGCAGTGATGGTTCTATTGTTTGGTCAGAAACCATGTTGAGTACTGGAAAGGAGGTTGTTAGTAAGGAGGTAGTCTGAGACCTGAGAGTGAAATGCATTTCTCTGGTATTTTGGAGAGTGGAGGGAGAATAGCTATGGGGCAGTAATTGGTTAGTTCTGTGAATGGGCCGCCTTTGTGGAGTGGAGTTATATGTGATACTTTCCATAGTGTGGGAACATAACTTTCTGATAGAAATCAGTTAATCAAGATGAATACTAGGTAGTCTAGAGCATCAGCTGTGATTTGTAGGTATTCACGTGGGAGATTATCTGCTGCTAATTTGGTGGGCTTAAGTTTAGTTAAGAGTTTTTTATGTTGGAGATAGGAACAGGAGAAAAAGAGAAGACAGTGGGGAGATTACTAGATGAAGGTGTGGGTTGGAGTGGAGGGAGGTTGGGTTGTCTAGCTAGTGATAGTATGGTTTGTGTGATGTGTGTGTTGAATGAGGTAGCAATATTTTTAGAGGAGTGAGGGATGTTAGGAGAAGGGGTACTGACTTTACCTGGGTGGAAGATGGAATTTATGGAGGACAAGAATTGTTTGGGGTTGTGTTGAGAGGAGTCTATGGCAGACTGGTAGTATTGGAATTTGTCCTGTTTTATTAGCTTTTTGACTCTGTTGCATAGTTCTAGGAATTTCTATCTAGTTGAGGGGGTTTTGGTTTTGCTCCAGTGCTCTCAGGCTTTATCCCTGTTTTTCATTTCTGACTTAATGGTTTTCTGTAGCCATGGGGAGGGTTGTGCTTTGGTTCAGGAAAGTCTTATGGAGGCATGGTAATTAAGGATGCTCAGGAAGGTAGTATTAAAAAATTCAACTGCGTCATCAAGACTGAGGTACTTTGGAGGATGCCAGTTACATTCTTTTAGAGATGAGATGAATATGAGTGGGTTAAAGTTTAGTTTTTTACATATTTGATGGTAGATGACAGGTTTAACTTGGCATAGGTGTTTTTTGAGTGGGAATGTTGGGGAGTGATCACTAAGGCTATCCAATAAGCAGCATGCTATATATGACTGGGGGCTCTTACTGACTAGTATCCAATCGAGGGTAGTGTGCCTGTTGGAGTTTTTATTTATCCTGGTTGGTGACTGGACTAGTTGGGTGAAGCCATGAAGGTTTAGATGATGGGTTGGATCGTTACCAGAACAGGATTGCCAGCCAATATTGAAATCACCTAAAATTATAGTTTCCTGGGGGAGATGGTGGGTAGTCCAGCTGAGGAGGTTTTCAAGTGGAGGGATGTTTTGGCCAGGTGGGAAGTAGCATCCAATTATGATGATGGTTTTATTTTGGTTTATTTTGAGGTTGGTATATATTATTTCTTCATTGCCTATTTGTGGAGCTGATGATTTTAAGATCTGGATGTTTAGATGCTGTTTAAATATTATAGCTATACTGCTTCCTTTCTTGTTTGGATATTATTATAATATAGTATTTAATAACAAATTCAGAAAGGCAGAGGACCAGCATGGCATAAAAACAGGAACATTTATTTAAACAAATATAAAATGTAAGCGCTTTTGAGTAGTACCACTGCACTTCATTAGACATAAGTCACTAAAAACAATTCTCATTTAAAATACACCACATCCAATCACATCCTGCAGTCAATTGCTGTTAATTAATCTAATTAGAGGAAGCTGAGTGTGTTAAAGTAATCACTGCAAACTTGTACAAGCTCTGTTGTTTCATACAGAATTCCCAATCACTAAAAATTAATTATACCTTATAAAGAACATTCTTCTATCATAAAAATTCTATGCATGAGAAATCCCAGTTGTTCAAAATATATGGGAACAGATATATCAACGTGTTCAAGATATTAGACAACAACTGCTTAATGCATGTTACGATGTTTCGCTCATTATGCATACTTTACTAAAATCTTCATAGTGCGACGTGCATATATCCAGCATTCACCAAGATCATGGATATATGATGAATAAGCCGTTCTACTCTACTACATATGAATTATAAACTGATCACATTAAAACAGTTATAATAAATAAAAGCATGCAGAAGCCTCCTAGTGCTACATTACTATATGCTCTACAGGATCATATGTTGGTTCATTTAATGAGTGTTTATTTGAGATGTGTTTTTCATCTTAATTTTATTTTAATGAGTTTATATTATATGAGTTGGTCATTTATTTTTATATATGTTTTTTATTTTTATTTTTATTTTTAGTTTAATGAGTTTATATTATGTGAGTTGGTCATTTGTTTCTATATATGTTTTTTATTATGTATTATATATCATATTATATATTTTCCTATATAATGGTACAGATACTTAGTTATGGAGTTTTATATTGTCACTGAGAATTTGCCCCATTGTGACATGCCTTATAATCTATACAGTCTGTATGGTAATAGTTTGCTGTCTATAGGTTGATTTTGTTTCTATAAGATTTTATTTTAGGGGTGTATGTAGTGAATGAGGATTGTTTTTGTTTGTATAGAACTATGGCTTTAAAATCTATGTGATATATTCACTCATTAATACAGTGAGAGTGTAAATATTTGCTGTCTATAGATTGTATAATGAGCTGAATTTGCCTATTGTAGCTTGATTTATTTTACTTTTCTATGCACTTGATAGAGCTGTTTAATCCTATTGTTGCCATGACAACAGCCGCTAGTGTATTTTTGTGAGATTTAGTGTTTCATGAGGCATAAAGGAAGTTACAATCATGGCAATTATCAAAACATCTTGCTCCAAGGTATTATATATAGATTATTTGGTTTATAAATATATCAGATATGATTAACCTTAGATGGTGATTTATATATTTGATTGGAGTAGTTTAGAATTTATTCATATGTATGGTGATAGTACACTATCAGAATCACTTTTTAATTTGTAAGTAGTAGAGTACAACAAGTCCAGTTTAACAACTTAACAACTTATCCATCATATATCCACAATCATGGTGAATACTGGGTATATGCACTATGAAGATTTTAGGAAAGTTTGTATAATCAGTGAAGCATCATAACATGCATTAAACAGTTGTTGTCTAATATCTTGAACACTTTGATATGTTTGTTCCCATATATTTTGAACAACCAGGATTTCTGGTGCATATAATTTTTATGATAAGAGAAAGTGTTTTATAAGGTATAACACCTTTTAGTGATTGTGAATTCTATGTGAAACAATATATCTTGTACGTGTTTGTAGCAGTTACTTTAACACACGCAGCTTCATCTAATTAGATTAATTAACAGCAATTCACTGCAGGATGTGATTGGATGTGGTGTATTTTAAATGAGAGTTTTTGGTTAGTGACTATTATGTCTGATGTAGCGCAGCGATACTACACGAAGCACTTACATTTCATTTTTTATTTGTTTTAAATAAATATCTCTGTTTTTATGCCATGCTGGTCCTCTGTATTTCTGAATTTGTCTCCATATTTACTTGGAGAGAGGATTGGACTTTGTCTGGTGCAGTGGTTTTGTTTTTGTTATTAGTATTTAATAGTTTATAATAATCTCTGAATTCCCTTAAAATGTCCTCTAGATCTGTAACTTTCTTTTTCCTTTATGAGGAATATAGTTCTTTAATATGATTAGATTTATTAAATGTCTTTGTTCTGATAGCTACCTTATACAAATACTTAGGGCTAACTGTATAATTAATTAATTTCATCCTTTCAGAGTTGATCATATAGTCTTATAATTAAGAATTTCTAAATATTTATTACTTAGTTTATTTATGTTTTCTGTCATGTTTATACTTGCTTTTTGACAATCTAATTTTAATTTGTCTAGTTGTTCTTGCAGTTCTGAGTTCCTTATCCCATTGTTTTCTCTTTGAAGAATACCATGATATAATTCTGCATTAGAAATATGCTTTTAAAGCATTATATATATATATATATATATATATATATATATATATATATATATATATATATATATATATATCTCCGATAACTCTTTAGTACAATTCAATTCCATACATTTTTTATTTCTTTTAGAAAATGTTCCTTGAAGTCTTTCAGGTTAGTTATATAAGCAGGTATCTCCTTAATGGAAATACCATTATTATGTTTTAAAATTAAATCAAATATAATGGTATTACGATCTCATAGCAGGCAAGACTTAACCTTAACTTTATCTAAGTTATTTATTAGGATATTTGGTATGCAAACTCTGTCAATTCTGGCTTGGGATCCATGCCTGTGAGAGTAATAAGTAAAGTATAATGAGTCTGGTTCGGAAATGTCGTGCACATCTTTAATATACATTGTGTCCATGAATTTTTTTTAACTTTTTAGCAGGTGGCAATATTTTTTTTCTTTTTTTAGTTGTGTTTTTATCCTCATCATTTAATATGCAGTTAAAACATCCTGCTAATAAAATACTACCTTTTGTAATGTATATAATTTGTTCCAAAAAGTCGGTTAGCAGTTCTACTCATATTCCTGGAAACCAGTAGATATTAATAAATATATATAGTTTCTTATTAATTTGGAAAGTTATGGAACATATTAAACCATTATCATCTTGACAGGTATTGGTGCAGCATTCTTACATAAAATTCCCACCACTCTTTTTTCTGATTATATTTAGAGCTATAATTGAATATGTTTTATTGTTACATCTGTCTATATCAGCTTTTAATAAATGGGCCTCTTATAAAAATACAATCTGAGAATTGCAAAGTTTCAAATATCTATTTAAACTCCCTCTCCTACAACCATTATCTAGGCCATTAATATTTAATGAGATACATTTAAAGCAGGCCATAAATTAATAACTTTGGTTCCATATATTGTGTTTTCATATTTTCCAAATAATGTTTAAATGTTTGAATCACTTTCCAACTCAGAAATACCAGATGAAAAAGCATGCAGTTCCTAATGAATAGTTTATTAAATCTAAATATGTTAAAAACAAAAGTAGACACCCAAAATAACAAAGTATTCCTAAGTAATGTAATATACACTTGCAAAACCCATTACTACATACACAGAGTCTATAAATTCTTGTTTGAATAGTATAACTATCCAAACATTCCCACCCATCAACACAAGAACCAACATCCTCCTTGCTATATTTAAAAATAAAACTTTTTAAATTTCTTATTATAGAAAAAGTAAGTAAGATAAAATTTTAAAGGCTCACTATATTCTACATTATTTTATGGAGCACTAGTAGGAAATTAAATTATAGAAATATAACATTTTAAGAACATTAACAAATTTAAAATCCAAATAAAAGGATAACAGTGACATAAGCAGACCCAACAAGTATTTTCATAAAGTTGTGAGCCTTATGTATCATCCAAAACTGAAAACTGTCCTTGGACACTGAAATAGCTAGTAGATCAGTAAGGAAATGCAGGAGGTGTGTGACAGGTTCTGTCACACACCCCATGCATTGTCAAAGTGCCGTATGGCACTTTGCAAGTGCTGTCAGTGTCCGCGGACACCAACAGCTAATAAAATAGCTATGCTAGTGTCTACAGACACTGAAATAGCTAGTAGATTAGTAAGGAAAAGCAGGGTGTATGTGACAGGTTCTGTCACACACACCCTAAATTGTGAAAGTGCAGTATGGCCATAGCCATCAACTGTACAGAATGCCCAGATGCCTGCCTCACATACCTGTCAACCTCATAGAGCAAGAAAACTGTAGAAGGCCAGAAGTAATATAATATTTTTTTTCCATACTAAGGAATGTTTATGCATAACTAAGTGGGTGTGTGCATTATGGTCCTCTGCTCAGCATTGCTTAAACATCCCATAAGAGATAAATAAAAATATACAGTTAAAATCCCCACACCTTGATAGTTTAGTGGTTAGAGTCCTGGCTTTACATTTAGGCATTCTCAGTTTGAGTACCAAGACAGGCAGTTTATTTTTACATGGAAAAGCAGTGTTAAAATTATTATTTTCATTTAAATGTGTAGTAATTGATTTTTGTCAACCAGGGTAGTGTAGATGGTGTAAAATGGAAGTGTGAGTGCATATAACATGTGAAACCACCCATGTACACACAAGTGTCCCATACATTATAGTCAAAACCCTTGCTAATCTAATGAAAGCACAGAGAGGGATGTCATGTAAAGTAAATCATATATGCTTACTAAATTAAGTCATTATTCAGATATTTTTAATTAGTGTGGGTGTAAGCAAGAGTATGTGGTGCTAAACAAAGCTAACAGGGCTTAACCATCTGTTAGCATTGCTTATCTCTGTGCAAAACCATGCAGACCTGCTTACAACTGCTTAAAAGTGCCTTAATCACTCTGTCTCCATCAGCCCTTGTTCTGCCCAGCAACAAAATAATAAGCCCTACCAAGTCTCAAACCTGTGATGTGGTGCTTTACAATCACAGCAGTGTACCACTACACCATCAGAACTATGGGAGCTTGCAATGATTTAAAAACATATCATTCATTCTGGTCAGTTAACATTAATGAAAAAAAAGTCATCACTTCAAAGTCTGGAACCCAGGATCCTGCGCACTACAATCACAGCAACATACTTCTACACCATCTAAGCTGTAGGAATTTGTGATGTTTTTACAAAGATATCATGAACAACAGTCATGTAACATAAGGGGAAATTATATATCAGTAGTACTCTTATATACATATTTGTATATATGGGTCTATATTAGGTGATCGAAACTTTAGGTAATTGAATACCTAAAGACCGACACCTAAACAGCAAAAGCTGTAAATATCGAATGGCCACTTCTGCGAATTCTTTTGTAGAGAAAGAATTTGCTTGGCCATTATCGGTAATCTACCCTTTTCTCCACTGTAGAGTGATCTCAGAGTTGGTGTTTTTAGTTAGGGAGAGGCACAGCCCCCCACATGAGGGAGTGTGGTGGGTGAAGCCCCCACTCTATTAGGGTTTGAATTTTTTTTTTCCAGCCAAGCAAATTTTTTCCCTACGAAAGAATTCACGGAAGTGGCCATTCAAGGTTTACAGCTTTCGCTGTTTAGATGTCGAGCTTTAGGTATTCAGTTACCTAAAGCTTCGACTTTATAATATAGATCCTGTATATATAGATACCAATATATATCTATATATCTATATATAGACATATATATATAGATATATAAATATATATATATATATATATATATATATATATATATATATATATACATATATATATAAAACCAACCTCTTACTGCAAGACATCTGCAAAAAGCCTGACAAAGTGGGGGGATAAAGGGCAAGCAATAGTGACATCTTTGAAATATGGCTGTCATATGTGTAGAAGTCTGCTAGATTGGTATGGTTTGCTTTAACATACAATTCCAGATATATTCCAGGTCTGAAACACAAATGGATGTCATTATTTACTAATGTCGATGCTCACATCATCCCAGTGTTTTCTCAGAAACCCCAACTTTTATGAATAACAGACCAAACATATGATCCATGCATCTGGACAATATCTAGACATCTGGACAGCGGAGAGGTATGAACCCAGTCATGTAATAGAATGGAAAAACCAAAGACAGCTGCCAACCATGTCACCCAGCACCTTCTGAATCACAGTAAGACCAACATGACACTACCCCAAATTAGCTCTAGGCAATTACCCACGTATATCCAAATATATTATGTACTACAGTGATGAAACTGTAGGGAAAAGCAGATAGTGGTGCAAAAATGTCCACCCATAACCATTTGCACCACAGTGACAGCAACATACCAGTACCCTAAATGAACTCTAGAGTAGAACCACTGTTTGAACAAACATATCCTGATTGCCAGTCACACACTACACTGACATGCACTAGCCAAACTCACAATGTACTGGGAATCCTGAGATGTTACAGGATATTTCTCACTCTGCCCCTACAAACATACACACCTGATAGATCACCAACAGCTATAGCAGCATGCACAGTCAGATACAGAAAGGATCTATGACACTCACATCTGCTACTCTCCCTATGCAGCCCAACAAACATCTACACACAACACTGCTACACAATCTTGGCAGTCTGCTCACAATGGCCAGACATACATAACTCTCATATGTACAGATTTCCACAGAATGTCCAGGGTGTGAGACCATATTCATGGCCACTTCTGCATAGCACTTCCAGGAGTCTGCTAAGATAATGGGATGATACCTGGAGTGCAGTCACTAAATAATAATTTCACATATTTCTGAACCTCTTACTGCAAGACATCTGGACAAAGCATGACATACTTGGGGGACAGGGGGACAGAAAAAGGGGCATATTTCACATAATGGTGTTACAAACTGAAACAGTTGACAGTATCACAGGCTTTGTTGTAACATAACATTCCTGAATGATATGCTGTCTGAAACACCAATGGATGTCAACAGTTACTGACTATACTCCTCACATTATCCTACTGATTGCACAAAAACAAACATTGTCTGAGGAACAGCCCAAATATAACAGGCAAACCTCTGCGCAGTCTGTGGACATCTGCACAGTTGAGAGGTATGTCAGAGTCATATCACTGTTAGACATCAAATCAAAAAGAAAATGCATGTCCAGATGAACCCTGTTAATCTAGCAACCCTCCATGTGTGTAACAGCACTACTGACTTACAATCCTTACCCAATTCTCGAGCTTTGTCCTCCATGTTGTTGGGCTGTCTCCACATGTCCTGTCCTGAGAGGTATTCTCACCTACTGTCTGTGAAGCTGTAGCCCCCACACCTCCATAATGTCCTCTACATAGGCAAGGAAAAGGGACAAGGCCCACACAAATGACATAATTATAGCACTGTGTTGCTATGGCAATGGCAAATGGAAAGACAACACAGCTACTCTGGATGCAAGTAGTAAGTGAGGGACACTGGTTGGTGCATAGATCATCACCTGCTCATGAGCAGTACCTAAAAATGGCAAGTTCCTGCCTATGCAACACAGGTCTCAATCTATCTACACAAAGACAGACTGCGATTACACAAACCTAACCATTTGCATTGTTGTGAGGAAACTCTTGAGTACTATAACAGGTATGTTAATCATGTAAGCTTGTAATGGAATGTGGAAGGGGGATGCAATGATGTCAAATGGGACATTCAACACTAGGCTGCAACAATACCTGCTGGACTGACATGCTGCTGTCCGTCACCTATGGACATTCCCGCTTGCCCTGTCTGCATTGACATAGAGCACATCTCAGGCTACTGAGTCAACCAAGCAAAGGTCAGCTATGACTATTACATAAGTGTCTGTTGTCCAATACTGAGTGTGTCACTGCTAGGCCAGCTACCTGGGATGTTGTACTTAGTCATATGTCACCTGTGAATGCTACTCTGATACATATGCTTGTCTTACAAATGTAAGAGATGTATATAGGTTATGTGCATACTACACAACAGCTACAGATGTGTGTGTTGAAATGTATGTGATATACTGAGCCCATACCTGACAACTGTACATAGTTTTGCAGACTGACCACATGTCTGCCTCATATTTCTAGTCAGTGGCTCAGACAGTCGAGTATTGTCTGGCATATCACTGGCAACCCATTAAAGACTGAAGTCATAAATTAATAGCGTACATTTGATTGTCAGATGTTATATCCTGCAGAGTAGACCTGTGAATGTGACACCGTCTTTGCTGGCAACTAAGTGTGTTTCAGCTAGATTCATAAAATTACACTATTTACTGGCTTGTGCCCACCACTGATTAGGTTCATGGGTTAGTACTAGGCTAACTGCCTTTGTTGGCCATTTTACACCTAGCCATTTACCCCATCTGAGAATCAAACCCTGGACCTTGTGTTGTAAGGTCAACACCGTAACCTTTATGCCAACCTCCCACCCTTTGTGCAGATGTCTTGCTCTAATAGGAGCTAGGTGTCTTACCCTGAAATCCATGTCAATGTAAGCGTACCTTGTCCTGTAGGATGCTGACATTTGTGCAGTCACTGACACCTGCTTTGTAGCTGTGGAGAGCACACCAGCCTTGCCAGGTCACTCATCTCATCATACATTTAGACCCCAAATGGGAGCCTGCAAAGCCACAGGAGGTGGATTGTTGAACATGAGCATACACATACACACCTCCAGGCTGGACAAACAGTATGATGCATGGGTGACATCCCGAGTGCAGTTAACAGTTGACAAAACACCTACTCAAATCATAGCTAGCTACAGGCCTCCAACCATGACTATGGACACCCACCACACTTATTGGGACCTGCTGGAATCTGTCAGGATTTAATCATCTACCCTGCACCTGGGTGACGCCAAATACTCAGCCATAGTGTGCATGACCTGTGCCACCTGAACATGAATGCAGATAGATTCTTCGGCTTTTTCAATGACAATGCAGTGGGCCAGCCAGTCAACACTGCCATGACAGGTGGAAATATCCTGTACCTGGTCCTAACCAACATGAGTAGCCACTGTAGCACTTCTACACTGTCATCCTCCTTGGTAATCTCTGACCACATAGCCATCACTGTTCAGGTTACCATCTTCTCTGCCCCCCTTTACAGTGTCAGACAGAATGAGCTGTATACAAATGACTATAAATCCCCTCAGAGCAAGTAGAAGTTTCTGTACAACCAATGTCCCATTTTTTGGAACTAGCAGCAGTGTCCAGGCCCACACCTCAATACTATGTGGGCACCTACATAGCTGTATGGACTCAGCAATACCTGACAGGACAACATCATCTCCCTCAAGGTTGGGTAAATGCCTGTGGTGGACAGAAGAAATACACAAAAAACATAATAGGTGGAAACACTTGCTGTATGTGCCAAGAAGGAACAGGTGCCTCCCTGGAAGCAATGGCACCTTGGTCTGCACACACAAAAAGGTCACAGGTGATATAGCCTAAGGCTGTCTTTGAGTGCAAATTGGACACATCCACCAAGGCCAGTCACTAGGCCTTCCACACATGTGTCTGCAATTCCATAGGCAACACACAAATCTGCTCTGTAGTGGTGGTCAATAACACCACATACACATATGGCATAGATATATGTAACTGGAGGCATACAGGTGAAGTGTAAACATCACCCCCCTGCCCCCCATGGTACACATGTGCATGTACAGCGCCTGCCCCAACCCCTCATCATCAGGAGGCATGTCTGTAATGTCCTCTCAAAGGCAACACAAAGAGGTCTCCATAGGCTTGATACCATCCCTGGCTAGATCTTACATGAACACAGGCATGGCCTCTCAGATCCATTCCACACTGTAGTTAACCACAGCCTGAGCACCAGTGTCATCCCATCTGCACAGAGGACAGCCACTGTCATCCCTATACACAAAGGCAAAGCAATCCACTGAACCAGCCAATATTATGCACATCAGCCTAACTAGCCTGCTCTGAAAGGGCATGGAAGGCGATATCAAGGACATTATGAACAGGGACATTGACAACATTGAAATGCCTAGGCCCACACACCATGGTATTGTCAAAGGGAGATCAGGCCTGTTAAACCTGGTTGACCTCTCTGAAGTGGTCAACAAACACAGGGACGAGTGGAAGATGGTGAACAATGTCTACCTTCATGTAGCCCAATCCTCTCACACTAATCCCCAGGCAGACAGGATACATAACACTACACAGCTAGACACCAACCTGTCTGATACCAGATGGGTAGCTAACTGGCTCTATGATAGTAGCCACTCAGTCAAAGTTGTGGAACCTACCTCTAGTAGTAGATTCATGGACAACAGTGTATCCCAAGGATTGATCTGAGAGCTTCTACTGTTTGAGAGATATATATCTGAGGTACAGGACAAAAGCAGTGTTCTGTGGCTGACGAGGTGTACAGATGCTTGCAAGCTGGCCACTGTCTTACATTCCCCTACTGATGTGAGCATCCCCCAAGAGGCACTCATCCAATTACTGACTGATGCAAGAAGCATTACTGCAAACTGAATGTCAGGAGAGGCATCATTCCTCCTGCTGTGGCAGATGTCATCCACACTAAGTTTGACAGTAATAATGTACTGAGCATGCAGTCAGGTGTGAGGCAACTTGTGCACTGATGTTGGTAGCAACCTGACAGTTTCTCACCATGTGGGTAACATTGTATGGAAGGCCGTCTGCATGGCCCACCTCACAAATATGGGTATGTCATAGGTAGGCCATAGGTAGATGTAAAGTGAGGGCAGACCTCTACAGTATTGAGCATTACTGTTGTGAAAAACATAAGCCTATGCAGTTGTTAATGGACTCTTCTTCTCTACCCCCACCCCTCATCTGCATCACTAATTATTAGTCATATACTATGGGTATGTTTTTACAAAACCTAATTTTGAGACATGTGTTCCATTATTGTTCATATAATGAATTGGTTGCATGTTAACATACCTTGTTCAAATACCATTGTTGGCAGCCTGTTGCCATCATTGTTACTGGCATGCTGTTACAATGCTTACTGTTGTTCCATTTATGCATGTGTTATGTTTGATATGCAACTGCTTCACATCTGTTGTTTTTGTTTTAATTGGAACACCCATGCATCCTGTTAAAACTAATATTACAATGTTTTGTTCATGACTAACCAATACATCATGGAAGACCTCAACATCATAGCACATTTGGGAAGGCCAATCCCAGCAGATCCACCTGTCCTGCCCCATCTGGCCATGAAACTGGGCCCCAGCATGTCTGGGACACACCCTGGTATTTCTTCTTCTGCAGGCACTGTACCACCTGGGCTAGGGCATGGAGATGAGCCAGTCATCCACCGTCAGTTCAGAGGTATGGTGCGGAGTGTCATCTGCTCTGAGTTGGGTGGCCAGCTGCACCAAATGGAGGGCTGCCTGGTGCAACTTGAGGAGCAGGCCAACCCTCCTGTCCAGCCCCCAGCATAGCCACTGTTGAGGCTGTGAAAGTGCAGTGGTGACTTCTTGGGGATGGGGATGTCAGTCCCACTGTATCCATTTGGTGGATCATGGGCATCTGATTCCCAACCACCCTCCCCGTCCAAGGTGTTTACCTCCACATGTGTCATACACTGCCCCTGTCTGCTGCCTTTTCTGTCCCCCTACTCAACCTACCTCCCCAGTCATACCTACAATCCTCCAACAACCCATTCTCACCTTACAAAAAACAAAAGGGCATCTGCCTTCCCCAAAAATATCATCCCATACTTAGCTTTCCATTTCGCATACATGTCCACTGAACACATGTAATCCAGTCCAATTGGCTTGACAAAAAAATTGTTGTCCTCATCCCTTTCTCTGGGGTTTGAGAGTCCAAATTCACCTCCAAATTCCATACAAATGCAAAGCTGTTGCTGTATAAGAAATGGACAGCTATGTACCTTCCCTACACCCATCCTGCACATCCCTAGCTCATTTAATATTGTTTTTCCCTCTGTGTGCCCCTTTTTTACAACTTTCCTATCACCCCTTTTTCTTTTCTTTTAAACAAATTAGCACAGGAGTAGGCGGGAGTAAATGACTTTGCGCGATGATAAGTGAAGCCAAAACAGTTAAGCATCTCTACTGCTAACCGTATATGGGCATCACTTAGCATCATGCAAACCTGTGCAAACCTGCTTAAAACTGCTTTAATCACTCTGTCTCCATCAGCCACTGTTCTGCCTAGCAACAAAATAATAACCCAGGACCCTGTAGACTATAGTCAGAGCAATGTACCGCTGCACCATTTGAGCTGTAGGAATTTCTGATGCTTTTTCAAACATATCATGCAGTAGAGTCATTCAACAGTAGGGAAAAAGCTCTGTTGAATCACTCAGGTTTTGTATATATATATATATATATATATATATATATATATATATAGAGAGAGAGAGAGAGAGAGATGCATATATATGAAAAAATATATTAAAAAATATATATATATATATATATATATATATATATATATATATATATATATATCTACTTCAGTAGATTGAACTTTTACTAGTTCGAACCACATATGGCCGAGACCATATGTTCGAATTCATAAAAGTTCGAACACTGAATTAAAACCACATAAAACCAAAAAACATAAAACTAAACATCTATAGCAGGGGGGGGGCTACGCCCCCTGCACCCCTCACCCCCCCTTACTTAAATATACCAACTCTCAGATCGCAGTACATTGCGGAAATGGGAAATCTTCCCTTTCCTCTCTGTATGGAGATCTCCATTCAGTCAAATCAGATTTTTACAAGTTCAAATATATGGTCTCGGCCATATGTGGTTCGAACTTATATATATATATATATATATATATATATATATATATATATATATATATATATGTGTGTGTGTGTGTGTGTGTGTGTGTGTGTGTATACATAACATGTATTGCAGTCATACCTCAGAACCATACCTCTCAACCTCTTAGTGCAAGGCATCTGGGCAAAGGCTATCAAATGGGGGGACAATGGGCCACAACTAGGAACGTATTTTAAATATTGCTATTAGAAACATAGAAAGTTGCTAGAGTAACAGGCTTTGTTTCAGCATACCTTTTCTGAAGGATATGTGGTCTGAAACTGAAGTGTATGTTATCATTTACTAACAGAAATCCTCAGATCATCACAGTGATTTACCAGAGAAATACAAATAATTTGTGGAACAGACCAGAAATATGAACAATAAACTTGGGCATTCTGAAAAACCCAGCCAGTTGACAGGTATGCTCAGAACCCCTTAGTGCAATGCATCTGGAGCAAGCCTGACAAAGTGGGAGGAGAAAGCCATGAAAATAGGGACATATCTGAAATACTTGAGTAGATAAGCTGAGACAGTTGCTGCAGTAACACTGTCTGTTCTAACATACTGTCAAAGGAAAAATATACTTTTAAAATTATCAAAACATGGTAGGTTCAGGTTAAGGCACTTTAATCTTGCAGCAAGGAGACAAAAACGTGCTATTACAGAGTTTGTCTAACTAGAAACAGGAAATACTTTCATTTTTATACATTCGGCCTACCAAGCCGACGTAACAGATTACCAGCTTTTTCATCATCATCTGTTGACCATCATTCCCATGAATTTCTGCTGATTTATCAATTTTTGTGAGAAACTTCCTGAGGAAAACAACATGGCCTTGATTACTACCAGTTAGATACATGTTATGTTACCATTCAAGGTAGTATGGCTAATTCAAGCACAATGCTAACAGTTTATTTCTCTAATAATCCTTTGTCTACTTTATCTCTAAGCTTCTGCAGCTGCACATGTTCTCATGCTTTGAACAGAGCTGATTGTTTAAAATCATTACATTTACAGAATATAGTATTGTTCATTCATTCATTCCTGACCTAGCAGATAAACACCTGCTTCTCAAGTACATTTCCAAAAGGCATAAACATGAATATTGCTGTGCTAGCAATTACTAGGTCAGAGGGCATCTTGCAAGTTTCAGAAAGCATACTGCAGTTTTCAAAAAGCATCTTTTTCAGTCTCATATGAAACTCAATTTATATATAATACAGTGCATGTAAAATAGAATGAAAAACGTGTTAATTCTTTTGATTATTAATTAGCATTAAGCATACACACATTAATACATATTTTTCTAACATTTGCCTCCTGTTAATACTTTTTAATTCTATTTTCAAAAAAAGAATAAACAGTTTGCTTCTTTTCCTAACCTCTTCCAATTAGGATTTGCAGTTAAGAAAGTCATTCATTTTAAACTTTTATGAAAGTGTTTCACATTCTAGCAGCTCTTCAAAATCAGTACTTTGATACATAGTCTCAGATACTGATATATCTATGAATTCTTTGATTAATTTCTTCATGCAGGGGATTCCACAACAAACACACACTCCTATTAGGAGTAATCCTACCCCAATGGCAATCAATATGTTCATTATGATGGAACCCCACCCCCAAATACATTCTGGAAAAAGTCTGTCAGAGGGTTTGGGCCTGGTTTGGTCATAGCCGACACTTGCTGAATCACCTTGAGATGATCGTTAATCTCATGCTGATGATCAGGAATAAACACACAGCATTCTTCTTTTATTAAAGCGCACGTCCCACCCCTCGCCGCTAGGGTGAAGTCAAGAGCCATTCGGTTTTGGAGTACTACAGTTCTCATGGCATTCAGTTCATCAGTTATCAGTTCAAGAGCAGAAAAAGTCGCATTACTCATTACTTCGAGAAGTTTAGACAGTTTTCGCAGCTCCCAAATTGATTTAACTGCACCATATGCAGGTAATATGCCTGCCCACGATATGATAGCATCACTCAAGTCCATGTGCGCAAGTTTGGTTCCCACATTGCGATGGTCTTTCCAGCCTGCTTCGATCTGTCCCACTGGATTCTCAGGTTTCTTAACAGTCTTTTTGGTTACATCTCGGGTATTTTGAATATTTCCCTGGGGCAAAACTGCAGTGTGTCGTATGGCCGGGACCAGGTATCCCAAAAAGCAACTGCTAGACCAATTCTCAGGTAACCATTTATATGCCTTTTTCCCACACGCAAAATAACAGTCCTCTACTTTAGTTGTTACTTTGTTATGAAATGACTGCCCTGCATGAAACATTTTCCTATCTATTACAGATAACTGTTTAAAAAGTACAGGATTACATTGTACTTGATCAAGAGTCTTATGCATAGATTTTAAAAATGAATCATAATCTGTACTACAAGATCCACCTAAATCATTTGCTTTTGTATAACATTTATACTGTACGGTGACATTACACTTGCTCCATCCCACTTGGATGGTATCATTTTTGTAAAAACATACAATTCCTTTTTGTGTTACAGGCAAATACAGTGCTACCTTATCATGTGCTTTAGTAGCACTGTGTCAAAAACCAGATTTTCCCAGGTCTCATTGATCCCTAGGGGGATAGCCGCCATCAATAAACTCCTGTATGCTGTTGGTATGGCCGTACAGACCCAGCAGTTCAAAATATTAAAAGTCTCAGCATACACACGTGTAATTGCCTGATAAGTGTTAAAGTTCAGATGCCAGTCTATGTTTGGCTCATTATGTTTAATCAGTTCAACTTTTGTGGCAGGAAAAAGAAGTGGCCACAACAAAAAGAACAATGTGATTAGCATAGCTATCAAAATGATCATACAAGTTTTCTGAGGTGGTTCAGTGTCTCTATTCACTCTGTGCCTGGCCATTATGTTCTCGTTGTACAACAGTAACAAAGTTTTTGTCCAATTCAAAGTTCTTAACCAATTTACAGTGCATCAAATGAATCCAGGAAGCTCGCTCCGTGATCTTGACTGCAGTGGGTGTCGACAGTAGTACCTGGTACTTTCCTTCCCACTTCGGAGAACTCCAATTCTTTTTCTTCACAATCTTCACCCAGACCCAGGTGCCTGGGGCTACTGGTGCTTCCGATTTCGGTTGCTCTTTATCTGAAACAGAATTTAACTGCAAAAGTTTGTTATTCAAAAATCTTCTCATATACTCTGCAAGTGAACTGTCAGCTTCTTGCTCTGCAGACATGAGAAGTTTCCACTGAGGTGTATAATATGCTCTCCCAAGCAAAGTTTCAAAAGGAGTTAATCCCTTTGCATTTGGAACAGTTCTCATGCTCAACAGTGCTAGAGGCAAACAGTGCACCCAGTTCTTCTGTGTCTCACTCATCAATTTCCTAAGCTTATTTTTCAACACCCCATTATGCCTCTCAACTAATCCTGCAGATTGGGGGTGGTAGGCGCAGTGGTTTTTTAACGATATTCCGAAATAACGACTTTGTTGTACTGTTTGATTCACAAAATGTGTACCATTATCACTATATATCTTTTCCGGTATGCCGAATCTGGGTATAATTTCTTTAACAAGGACCTTTGCAACAGTAGCTGCATCTGGATTTTTAGTTGGAAAAGCTTCCACCCATTTGGAAAACATATCTATAATGATAAGGCAATGCTTTTTATTCTCACATTTATTCAGTTCTATGAAATCCATACAAATAGTATGAAACGATACGGTGGTGAAACTCCCTTGCTTAGGCTTCAATGCCCCTTGTGCATGATGCTTGTTACAAACATGGCATGCTGCACAAAAATTTTTTGTGTAATTTGTAAATCCATACGTTGTAAACACTCGATTCACTAACTGTACCATCCCCCCTGTTGAGACATGGCTCTGCCCATGGCTCAACAAAGCTGCATATCTAGACAAGTTAGATGGCAAAATTGATTTCTTTTCCTTGGAGATGTACAGTCCCTTTTCAAGGATCGCTCCTCGTTTTATCCACTTCTGTTTTTCTACATTTGTACTAAGTGTCTGCATTGTTTTTAACATTTCTAAATCTAAAATCTCAGAGGGTTGTAATTCCTCACTCAAAAGAAAAGCTTCTGAGGCTGAAGCTGCCTGTTTCGCAGCTGTATCAGCCCATGCATTACCTTTCGAAATTTTATACTGTTGCTTAGTACGAGCTACGCATTTGCAAATAGCTACTTTTTTAGGTAACTGAATAGAGTCTAATAAATCTAAAATAAATTGTGCATGATTAATTGGTTTACCAGTAGATGTTATCATTCCTCTATTTTTCCACTGCTGCGCAAAAACATGTACAGTAGAAAAAGCATACTGACTGTCAGTAAAAATATTCACTTTCTTACCTTCTGCTAAGGTACATGCCCTTGTCAAGGCAATCAACTCTGCTGCTTGTGCAGATAAATTGTGTGGTAAAGATTTTGCTTCTAAAGTCCCAGTATCAGAAACGACTGCATACCCCACTAGAGTCTGTCCTGTAGGACCCCCTCCTGCACGAGCCATCCACATAGTATGTCACCTCGGCATCATCCAAGGGAACATCTGTAAGGTCTTGTCTAGGTAATGTCTTTTGCTCAATCTCCTGCAGGCAGCAGTGCAGTTTGCCATCTGCAGGGGTTGGGAGCAAGGTTAACGGATTCAAAGTTGTGCATCGTTCAATTGTCATATGAGGTTGGCTCAACAGTATAGTCATACAGGAAAGATGTCTAGCAGGAGAAAGATATGCTACTTTTTCTTGCAGTAAAATAATTGCGACAGCATGAGGCACTCTCAATGTGAGAGGGTGGAATAACACTACTGAGGCCGAAGCCTGCACTGCCATTACAGCTGCAACTACTGCTTGTACGCCGTGGGGCAAGGATCACGCCACTGAATCTAACTGTGATGAATAGTAAGCTATGGGGCGTTGTTTGTCCCCATGTTGCTGTGTCAACACTGATGTCATATAACCTTGCTTACAGTCTACAGTTTGGAAAAATTGCTTATGGTAGTTCGGTAATCCTAAAACTAAGGATGATGCTATCAGTTGTTTCAGTTTGCAGAAAGCTGCTTCTGCTTCTGGTGTCCATTGTAATAAATCCTGTGCTGCCATCGGCTTTTTAAATATCAAATTAGTCAGTGGAACAGATTCCAAAGCATAATTTGGTATCCAACTCCGACAAAAGTTAGTAGTTCCCAGGAAGGACATCATTTCCTTCTTGGTAGTTGGTCTAGGTGCTTGTAATATTGCTGTTTTTCTATCTTCATCTAATATTCTACCTTCTTTGGATATTACATATCCCAAGTACTTAACTTGTTTTCCCCAAAGTTGTAGTTTGTTTTTGTTTACTTTGTGTCCTTGAGTAGCTAAAAACTGTAATAATGCTATGGTGTCCTCCTTACATTCTTGCTGGGTGGGGGCTGCCAGCAGAATGTCGTCTACATAAAGTAAAATCTGACTACCTTTCGGTGGGATAAATCCCACCAGGTTGCTTGCCATTTCTTGTGTAAATATTGTTGGACTTTCACAATATCCTTGTGGTAATCTTGTATACGTATACCGTTTCCCCTGAAATGTAAATGCAAACCAATGTTGGCTGTCGGGGTGTATCGGTATTGAGAAAAATGCATTACTAATATCTACCACAGAAAAATACTTTTGCTGAGGCTTTAAATCATTCAGTAAGGTGTGCGGATCTGGCACCGTTGGTGCCCTGGTATAACTGCATTATTTACAGCCTGTAAATCTTGGACCATACGCCATTCCCCGTTTGCTTTCCTGACAGGAAATAAGGGTGTATTACATGGTGAATCTGGAGATTCTATTAAGACTCCTTCCTTAAGTAAAGCTGCTATGATAGGTTTGATCCCTATCTCTGCATCCTTTCTCAAGGGATATTGTCTCTTCTGAGGTCTAAATGCTGATTTTGGCATAATAGTAACTGGTCCTGCTGTTCGAATAAGCCCTACATCTGATTTCCCTGTTGACCAGAGAGTCTCTGGTATGTTTCGCAATTCTTTTTCCTCTTCTTCCAATAAGAGTATTACTCAGCTATTCTCACTAGCCTGTGAGTGCACAGCTGGGTGTGTCTGTGTTATCCAATTCAATTTCTGCTTCTGTACTCCTTGTTCAGAGAGTTCCAATTCTGTCTGCTTCACCCACCTTGTGACTTTTTCTCCTAAGTCTGACCATTTCAAACTTATATTCTTAGTTAAGCTAACATGTGGTAATCGATTAGATTTATAAAGTGCTAAAAATTCCTGGGGCAATGAACAGCTTACTACACTGTTTCCTTCTGTGTCCCAGTACAAGTTTCGTAACACTAGTCTATTTGCATGGTTTTGAAACAATTCCTGCTCATATTCTTTATCAGGTCCTGGTCTACTACAGTAATATAGAGTGCAATGCAACAAATGGTGTTTGTCAATGTCGAGGGAGGGGGATTTACTGATGGCTACGTTCATCAGTTCTTCGGTTACTGCCCCTGGACCAGTCGTAACCAAGTCCTGGCTGTACCAATAATATGTCTCACCCTCCGGTCGCACTACAAAAGTATCCATTTGTCGCTGTGCCTCCATACCCTGCATGGTTGGAACTATGGCTATGCCAAATATCTGCATCAAGTCTCTACCCAAAAGATTTACTGGGCATTTTGCAGAAACCACAATTTTGCTTTTCTGGGTCATTCCTGAAATGGGGTCTGTTATTGCTATGTCATGGGAGGGTGGCTCCTGATACAGCTGTCCATTAGCTGCTTTCACCAGTATATAATCTGGTGATTCTGAATCTTCCGGTAATTTGGAAGGATGTTTCAGGGTCCGTGAAGCCCCTGAGTCACACAAAAATTTGACTTCCCTCCCCTCTACTTGTAGCATCACTTCCGGTTTTGTATCTGCTAAGTAAAGCTCTAGGCTCAATAAGGCTAAGTCCAAAATTTCATTTTCCTCAACGTCTACAAATTCATGTACATCCTCTACCCCTTCTGTCACATCCTCTACCCTTGCTGTCACATTTGCACTTGTCTTTTCCTGTTTATTTTCATTCAGTGATTCCTGACTATCATATAGTCATTCCTCATCCTCCTTATTTTATGTAGTCACCTTTTTATTTAGCCTGCAATCCCTTGCTAAATGTCCTTTCTTCCCGCATTTAAAACATTCACCTCTTTTCTTTCTTTCTTCAAAATCTTCTGAACGTTTGTCAGATTGTTTGTTTCCCTGGGAATTTTTCTTACCCTTTCTCCCAGTTTGTACCACAAATACTACTGACCCATCTTCTGCTGAAAATACTTGAGTTTTCTTTTTCTTTTTACTATTAAAATGTCTCTCTGCATGTCTTGCGTATTCAAGTAATGGCTGCAATCTACTCGTACGATGATCTACCATGTGCTTCGTAATAAAGCTGCTAATGGGAGTTATACTACCTTTCAAGAACGCATTCTTTAGCTGTTGCTCATATGGGGAATCTTGTGTCTGGTTTTCTGGTATTTGCATTCCGCAGTGGTTATTAAAACACTCTAATAATCTAGCATAATATCTATCAACTGTTTCACCTTCTTGTTGAATGCACTGATTAATGCAAGTCCAATCCGCCCTAGGCTTCCATTTTTCAGAGATTCGGTCTGTCAGACCTTTCATTCTGCCATCCAATTCTGCATTAGTATGTGGGAGTGGTCTAAGCTGTGCATCACGAGGATTCCAGTCACCACTGATCATGTGCCAATCTGGACCTACAATTTGCCTAACTACTTTTTCTGCTTCTTCTCCATTCAAATGGTAACTTAATCTCATACCCTGTAAGTCTTCTAAAAATTTTCAAAAATTCACTTTCGGATGGGGAATTGCCTCTGTGGCTTTCCGGATATCTTCTGGTGTCCACGGTCTATAAACTAAAAGAGTCGGATCCTGTCCTGCCTGTCCTGCCTGAGGATTTGGTACTTCTATGAGTGGACATATTTCTTCCTCACTCATAGCTTGTGATTTTCTATTTATTTCACATAGTTCAATCTCCCTTCTCAAGTCATGTGTTCGAGACCTTGTCTCGATAGGATCCCTGACAAATGGTTTTGCTGCTGTAGAAACAGCTGGGTATAGCGGAGGTGGATCAGCTTGTCCACTCGCTTCATATTCTGGTAAGGGAAGCGGTGGGGGCAAAGGAGGGGCCATTGCTATTACCAAGTTATTATCTTCTTTGTCTAAGAACATTGTTTTTGAATTTTTAATCTTTTGTTCCCTGTGATTTGCTTCCTCAAGCCATCTATGTGCCTGAGGGACTCCTAATCGTCATTGCTTTTTTAATTGACCTTTTGCATCTGTTTTAAGTTGCCTGACAAGTTTAATAAGTGCAAGTTTATCTAAATTACCATCGAATTTATACTTATCAACCCATTTTGTAGAATACTTAACATTGTCGGCACGCTGTAATTGCATATATTTCGTGTCTTCAGTTAGGGGTGGGTCTCGGGAACTTTTCGTGCACTGATTTCCCATTGTTGCCTTAGCTAAGCTGTAAATTGTTACGTAACTCTTCTTATCATGTGGTACCACAGTTCTACACCTTTTCACAGTTTATCTAGAATAACTGCCTACCTATTCTGTTTCCCTGATCTATGACAAAACAGTAACCCCTTTTTTGTCCCTGATCTGCACATGCAAATCTTCCTGACAAAAACAGTTCTGCAATTAGTCCCTGATCTTAAAACAGAAATAAGGTAATTCCTCCTTACCTGACCCTCCATGAGTTGATCCACCGGATCGTTGACTCGTCCTCCAATCCCAGATCAGAAACAGTGGCTGGCCTCTTTCGAACGACAATTCAGTCGGAGGTCTTTCAAAACAGAAGAGCCGATTTGGCCTCTTCTCCATATGGATGCATGCCACCAGGCCCAATTCTGACCTAGGCCTAGAGCGAGAGGTAATTTCTGGTCCGAAGGACCAAACTGTCAAAGGAAAAATATACTTTAAAAATGATCAAAACATGGTAGGTTCAGGTTAAAGGCACTTTTATCTTGCAGCAAGGAGACAAAAACGTGCTATTACAGAGTTTGTCTAACTAGGAACAGGAAATACTTTCATTTTTATACATTCTCTAACTAGACATGGCCTACCAAGCCGACGTAACAGATTACCAGCTTTTTCATCATCATCTGTTGACCATCATTCCCATGAATTTCTGCTGATTTATCAATTTTTGTGAGAAACTTCCTGAGGAAAACAACATGGCCTTGATTACTACCAGTTAGATACATGTTATGTTACCATTCAAGGTATTATGGCTAATTCAAGCACAATGCTAACAGTTCATTTCTCTAATAATCCTTTGTCTACTTTATCTCTAAGCTTCTGCAGCTACACATGTTCTAATGCTTCGAACAGAGCTGATTGTTTAAAATCATTACATTTACAGAATATAGTATTGTTCATTCATTCGTTCCTGACCTAGCAGATAAACACCTGCTTCTCAAGTACATTTCCAAAAGGCATAAACATGAATATTGCTATGCTAGCAATTACTAGGTCAGAGGGCATCTTGCAAGTTTCAGAAAGCATACTGCAGTTTTCAAAAAGCATCTTTTTCAGTCTCATATGAAACTCAATTTATATGTAATACAGTGCATGTAAAGTAGAATGAAAAACGTGTTAATTCTTTTGATTATTAATTAGCATTAAGCATACACACATTAATACTTATCTTTCTAACACATACACCGACTGAAATAGCACAAGTGCAAAACTCACTTGCTTCCCATTAGTTAGTGACTTAAATCCTCATATCATCCCACTGATTTGTCAGAAATACACAACACTTATGGGAACCAGACCAAAGATATGAGCCAGACAACTTGACATCATATGCATATCTGGACATAACATGACATTAGGGAAACTAAACTGAGCTGCTAAGCATGTCACCAAGCACTGTCCAAACTACAGTCAGACTCACACAAAACTACCCCAAATCAGCTATGGGGAATTACACATGCATTTGCAAATATATCAGGCACTACAGGGATGTAACAGTAGTGAAAAACAAACTCTGGTGTGAAAGTGCATACCCATAACCAATTTCACCACAGTCACAGTGACATACTGGTAAGCCAAATGAACAGTAGAGTATAATGACTGTCTGAACAAAAATATCATGTTTGCCACTCATATACTACCCCTACATATACTGCCCCAAGTCACAGTGTTGTCTGACTCCTGTGGTAATATGGAACATGTCCCAGTCTGCCCCTACAAACATATACAGCTGCCAGACTACCAGAAACTGGAGCAGCATGCACAGTCAGATAGGAAAGGAGCCATGATATTTACATGTATCCCCCTCCCTACACAGTGCAGCAAACATTTACACACTACACTGTTGCACAATCATGACAGTCTGTTAACAATTGCTACACATACACAGACTCCTCAACAGTACAGATTCCCACAGAATGTCCAGGCTCTTTCATCATATATATGGCCCCTTCCTTATAACATGTCTGGGATTCTGCTACATCACTGGGATGATATCAGGAATGAAGGCACTAAATGATGATATACCATAGCTATCAACCTCTTACTGCATAACATCTGGATGAAGCCTGACATAATTGGGAGACAGAGGCCCCAAAACAGGGTCATATTTGAAATATTGTTGTTATAAACTGAAAAAAATTGCTGGTGTTACAGGGTTTGCTGTAACATATCTTTTCTGGGGGATATGAGGTCATAAACACAAATGGATGTTAGCATTTACTGACTGCAGTCCCCAGATTATGCCACTGATTTGCCAAGGACAAAAACTGTCTGAGGAAAAGACCAAACATAAGAGTCCAACCTCTAGTCATTCTGCATATAACCCTACAGTTGAGAGTTATGTCAACCACATAACATTGTCAGACTTAAAATCACATAGACAATCCATGTCCACACAAACCCTGTTAAACTAGCATTAATCCAACTGTTTCAAAGCAATACTTACATGATGTCCCTAAGTCTGGAACCTTCTCCCTCATTTTGTTGTGCTGTCTTCACACTTTGTGTTGTAAGAGGTATTTCCAATTACCCTCTGTTATGGTGTTGTCCACACACCTCCATGATGCTCACCTCACAGGTAAGGAAAAGGGGCAACATCTACATGAAGTACTGAATTATAGGAGTGTATGGCAATGTCATTGGGTATAGGAACAGCAACACGGCTGTTCTGCATGCAGTTAGCAAGTGGGGGGGGCATGGATTGGTGCACAGGTCATCACCTGCTTATGAGCATTAACTGCAAAAGGCAAGCTTCTGCCTATCCAAAACAGGTCTATACCTCTACATGTGTAGACAGAGAGAGAGACAGAGACAGAAACCGAAACAGAAATCAACAATACTTGGAAAAAAAAGGCATGTCAAACAAGTAAACATGTAGTGGAATACAGTAGGGTGTATGCAATAATGGGAAGTAGGATGTTGAACAAATATGTCTCAGCAACACTTGCTGTACTGATATATTGCTGATCAACACCTATGGCCATAGCATCTGGGTCTGTCTGCAGTGACATACATGACTGCTCAGGCCCCTGAGTCACCCCAGGAAAGAACAGCTCACATATGACTACTACTGGAGTGTCTGTTGAACAATACTGACCATGATACTGCTAGGCCATCTAGTGGTATGTCGTAAATATCCAGATGTTACTTGCGAATACAACTACGATACACATGTTTGTCTCACAAGAGACTTATACAGGGTATGTGCATAGTAAACTACTGTCGCAGATGTGTCTGTTGAACTGCATGTGATATATTGAGCTCATATTATTCAACTGTCCAGTGTTATGCATACTGACCATATGTGTGCCTCATATGTGTAGTCATTTACTCATAGAGTTGTGTTATGTCTGCCAAATCATTGGCAAATCTGTGAAAACTGACATTAGAACATAATAGCATACATATGAGGGTTGGACATCCTCCAGGGTATTTCTGTGACTGCAAAGCCTACTGTGCTATCAACTGACTTAAGTGCATTACAGCAATATTAACAAAGTGTCACTAATTTTGGTCCATTGCCCCCCCATTCATGTATGTCGCCCTCCAGATGTCCTTCTCTAACAAGTTGAGAAGTATGACTGAACAGCAAGAGTGTAAATACAGTATGCCATACTGACAGAGAATAGAAATGTATATCAGGCATTACCTGTGCACATGTATGTATGAGTAGGTATAGCTGGAAGAATCAAAACAACACACATGAGATGCAAAACATCAGCTAAATAAGCTGTATATGTTGTACACGTGTGCAATCTTAGTTTCTGTGCATCCAACAGACATAAATTTCTGCAGTTACTTGTTGTTGCATTGCACTGACACAGACATGGGTACTAGAATAAGCAAGATTATCTGGTTGAAAATGGAGAGATATCCAACTGTGTTATGACCTTGTATCCATGTAACTACAAGCAGCTATATGAGCACCTACATAGCTGTATGGACTCAGCAAAACCTGCCTCCACCAAGGTAGAGTAATCCCCTTTGCTGGACAGCAGCAATACACAACCCACATAATCGGTCACTAGATTGGGTGTACAGGGCCAAATAGGAGCAGGCACCAACTTCCTATTTGCTTGGAAGCAAGTCAACCTGTGTCTGAACAAGCATATAAGGTCACAGGTGAATTACTGTAAGACTAACTATGAGTACAAATTGAACGCATCCACCAAGGCCAGTCACAAGACCATCTTCACATATGTCTTCAATCTCAGAGGCAACAACCCAACCCACCCTGTGCTGGTGGTCAGTCACACCACATACACACACAGCATAGCTATAGCCAACCTGGTGCAGACAGGTTGAGGAAAAACATCACTCTCTTGTCCCACCATCAGTATAGGTGGATATGCACAGCACCCACACCCCTCCCCTCATCATCAGGGAGTAGGTCCATAATGCCTAATCAAAGGCAACAAAAGTAAGTCTCCATGGGACCTGATAACATCCCTGTCTGCATCCTACATGAAATCAGGCATATACTCCCAGCTCCATTACACACTGTATGCAAGCAAAGCCTGAGCACCATTGACATCCTATCTGCAAATAAGATGGCCACTGTCATCCCTCTACACAAAGGTGAGTGATGAGTGGTGGATTATGTAATTTACTATCCCTCATTGGGAGAACATGACACATCAGGACCAGGAGTGCAATGCAAGCTCATATTCTGCTGATAGATGACAGGGGTATGATGTGGTCGTAAATGGTGGCTAATGCTAGTCTATATTGACGTGCAGGTTATGTAAATAATGTTGACCAATGTATGAGGTCCTGTCATGTGTTTTCCTGTTTATGTCTTCCAGGTGAAATGCAGCATGCAAGACAGCCAGCATATGATGAGCTCATCCACAGAGTAAACAACTTGAGCCACCATGGACGCACATACGATCAGGTCAGCCATCAGGCAACTGACCAGATACACCATGCCTGGCAAAGGGCTTTTGCCATGGCCAGGGACCGTACCACCAAAAGTGGGGGCCTCACTATGCAGGCCCCACTTACACCAATAGAGGAGCTCCTTGCCAACCTTGTGGCAGCCACCACATGTCAGCAAAGTCAACACACACAAATCGTGGAGGTGGGTGAGACCCAGACAACAGGCGAAGATCGTCCAGGTAAGGCCCCAGTGCACATCAATTGAATACTGTAACAGTCATACTGGCTTCCGTAGAGTATCTAGATGCATATGTCAGGACAAACTGCATTTGTGGGTAGGGTTTTGTAATGCACACAAGTGCACATCTATGGTGAAGGACAGCAAATTGTGTAGGATCAGAGCTTGTCCTGTACATGTGCAGAAAAGTAGCATTCATCTTGTACCAATGCCACATGTGAGTCTACTGACAATACCTCTCCCCACATCTACATAGGTACCTCTGGTCTGGATGTGAGACAGCAGCCTGAAGCCAGTGAGTATGGTAGTGTCCTGTTGTGGCTCAAAAATACCCCAGGCTTATTAAGGTCATGCATTTTACCATGCACACAACTGTTACTCTTAGCCATATTGTGATATGTGCCTGTTCAGTTTTTGAGGGGTTAACTGCATTGTATCAATGTGGTCATTACAGGGACCTATTTGCAGGTGATGTAACATATCTGTAGCATACCTCACAACCTGTCAGTGC
>NC_056741.1:1526153021-1526180521 GCF_019279795.1 Protopterus annectens | reverse complement strand
TGGCCCAAAATTGTAAACCACTGCCACCTAATGGATATAGTTCTCACTCAAATGCAAACACACACACACACACACACACACACACACACACACACACACACACACACACACACACACACACACGCACACGCACACACGCACACACTCACACACGCACACACACATACATGATAGGACTGAGATTAGAACCCCTACCTAACTAGTCATTACTACTATAGTATTATGCATTTATCACGTGTGCCACAAAGTTTACAGGGTGAAGAGTGTCCCAAAGATAAGTCTAAGGTGAACAACATCACCAGGCCTTGTAAAGTATGACAATGAGTGATGTACTGGGTGAAGATGGACCCAAAATACCTTAACCTACAGTTATACACACCTATAAGCACAAATACACTCATGCACTCATTTTCCAGGACTGAGATTAGCAGCCCTGTCTATCTTGTTAGTCAGTCCATACTGATACAGAGTTCCTGCATGCGGCACGGGGCTTATTGGGCTGAAGAGCATCAACAGATACCTATACAGTTGATGAAGACAGTGGGCCTTGTAAAGTGGGCCTTGGGATGTGTACTGGGAGTTCCACAGCCAAAAAATGTGAAACCTACTCTTCAGTGGATATAGTTCTCACTCAAACACATGATATAGTTCTCTCACATATACACACTTGCTGGGACTGAGATTAGAACCCCTACCTATCTAGTTATTACTAATACAGTGTTATACATTTATTACTCGTGTCATGGATTTTATAGGGTGAAGAGTGTCCCACCACTCTTCTAAGGTGAATAACATCACCAGCCCTTGTAAAGTATGGCAATGGGCAGTGTACTGGGAGAGTGAGACCTCAAAATGCTGTATCCTACAAATATACAAACTTACACACATTTTCCAGGACTCATATTAGAACTCTTATCTATGTAGTTTGTTAGCTATTGGTACTATAGTATCATGCAGTTACCGCATGTACCACAGATCTTATAAGATGAAGAGTGTCCCAAGGTACCTATAAAGTGAATAACATCACAAGCCCTTGTAAAGTATGACAATTGAGGGTGTACTGGGTGAGAAGGGCCTCAAACTGCTTTCACCTACATGTTTACACACTCAAAAACACTTTTATACATACTAATGCACACACACACACACACACACACACACACACACACACACACACACACACACACACACACACACACACACACACACACACATTTGCCAGTACTGAGATCCATAGGTTCATAGGTGGGTACTAGGCAGATGGCCATGGAGGCTTTACATGCCTAGCCCATAGGATTACCCTGGCATCATGCCACCTGATGTTACTCCTCAGTATGTCTATCAATTATAGCCACTGAAGTGATCCCCGGGATGAGATTTCTGTTCCCCATCCACCCATTCAGATTGCTCTTGTAGAAGGCCAGTGAGGTGCTCTGCTTGACATATATGTGAAGTCTATTCCATAGCATGGCCAGTCTCTGGGTTATGAATCTGTCCCTCCAGCATGCTCTGTTGATTGTGGAAATGGGGTTGAGGTCTCTGGGGCATATGGTGCAGATGGATTGGGTTTCTTTAGATGTAGCATGCCTAACAGAGCTGGGTCAGACATGGCTTTGTAAGTCAAGCAGAGATCACCTCTAAGTATCCAATATGGCCACATTCAAGAAAACATAAAGAAAACCCACCAAAAGTTAGGTATGCTCTACAGACACAACCAATTTCTTTCCAACTCCTCTAGGCACACCCTGGCAATTACATACCTTCTACCCTTTCTTCTTTATGGAGCCCCTCTTTTAACCAATCTGTCTATTTCCAACATCTCAAAACTTGAAACTTGCTATAATAAGATCTCTAAATTTGCAACCAAATCCAAAACCTCAACTCACCACTGCCTTACCCTTAAATCTCTAAATTGGCTTGAACTTCCCAACCACTTGGACTATCTCCAAATAACCACCGCTCACAAACTAATATTCTACCCAGACTCATGCCCTGCCTTAATAAACATCCTTCCACCATACACCCCAAACAGATCTCTGAGATCTGAACACCAAAACCTTATCTCCATCCACAAACCTAAACGTCCTGCCGGCCAACTTCTACTCTCTAGGTAGAAAATGGAACTCTCTCTCTCCTTCTCTTAGGACTATACCTAACTCTGAATCCTTCAAGACCCTACTTCTCAAATACCTGTCATCCAAATGGAAATGTACCTGCTCTCACCAGATATAATTTCCAGGGATCTCTTTCCCTGAGCTCTCCATTTCCTGGCCCTCTCTACCTCCAAGATTTTCCTGACTTTTCTAACTTTCTCCTGACTCCAACTTTTTTCAGTCTGTAAAAAAAAAAAAAAAAAAAAAAAAACAATAACTTTTGCACAACTATGTATTTTTGGTATTTTTGTTATTTTTCTCTGCACTGTATTGCTTTATTATGCTTGCTCATTATGCACATTTTATGTAAATGTATTTCCTGACTGCATGAATCTTACTCTTGTATTATACCATTAACTTTATGTAACCATGTTTCATTGTATTGCTTGTGGAGCTTTTCATGAATGAATGGACTGCATGAATCTTACTCTTGTATTATACCATTAACTTTATTTAACCATGTTTCATTGTATTGCTTGTGGAGCTTTTCTCCCCGGGCCTCCACTGAAAATGGGCACTTCTTGGCCCAGTGGACTTCCCCAGTAATCAAACTGAAATAAATAAATAAATAAATAAATGAGACAGAGAATAGTTGAAGTTATTGGAGTCTGTCCATATAGGACAAGTGTTTAAGGGCCAGGATACTCTTTGTGTGGTACTTTTTCAGCCTCTCCAGTTGTTTCATGTATGTAGTGAGGTACATGCCAAGTGGGCCATTGTACTCGATGATTGGCCTAATGAGGGAAGAGTACAGGGAAACAATGACCTCTTTCTTCCTGGATGCAATACCCTTAGTAATGAGATGTGGCACACAGAAGGACTTTCTGACAACAGTGGCACTGTGGTGGTCAACAGAAAGGTCACTGTCAACCTGTGTTCCACGTTCTCTTATCACGACTTCTGTGTTCAGTGGACTACCATCGCTGTTCTGATTTATGGGAATCAAGTTGTTCCTAAAGGGGATGGCGACACATTTTCTGGCATTGAGCTTAAGTCCAGAGTTCTTACAACAGCTGTAGGTCTCAGTGAGGCCTTTCTGCAGGATGTCAACATCACTTGGGGAGGTAATAATAGCAGCCACCTTGCAGTCATCTGCAAACATTGTCAGCAAGAGTCCCTTTGTGTTGAGCTGGACTTCAGAGGCATACATACCAAACACGAGGGGTCCCAGGACCAGACCCTGTGGTACTCCAGTAGTGACTAGTCAGTAGTCTGACATGGAGTCTGCTGCTTTCACACTATGGGTTCTTTCTGTGTGCCTGTCTGTAACCTACCTAGTGATATAGGGGTTGATGCCTAGCTGACTGTGTTTGTCCATGATTCCTGAGTGGGGAATGGTATCAAAGAATTAGAAGCCCCACCTATCTTGTTATTTATTCCATACTTGTTACATAGTTATTTCACATGGCATAGAGGTTATAGGGCTGCAGAGTGTCTACAGCTACCTCTACAGTGGATGAAAACAGTGGGCCTTGTAAAGTGGACATTTGGATATGTACTGGGTAGACCACATCGCTCCCCAATGGATATGGTACACACACACACACACACACACACACACACACACACACACACACACACACACACACACACACACACACACACACACACACACACACTTGCCAGGATTGAGATTAAAACCCCTCCCTATCTAGTTATTACTACTACAGTGTTATGCATTTATCACATGCACCACGGAGCTTATAGGGAGAAGGGTGTCCTAAGGTACTTCTAAGGTGAGGAACATCATCAGCCCTTGTAAAATATAGCAATGGGAGATGTACTTGGTGAAAAAGGCCACAAAATGCTTTAACCCACAGATATACACACTTACAAACATAAATACACTCACACACATTTGCCAAGACTGAGATTAGAACCCCTACCTAACTAGTTATTTGTACTATAGTGTTACGCAGTTATCGCATGCGCCACAGAGTTTATAGGGCTGAGGGTTGCCCAAAGGTACTTCTAAGGTGACTGACAGCAGGACTGCTAAAGTAGGGCAATGAGAAGTGTACTGGATGTGAATGGGCTCAAAATCTTTAATCTACAAACACACATGCACTTTTGCATTTGTAAGGACTGAAATTAGAATCCCTACCTAACTTGCTATTTTTACTATAGTGTTACGCAGTTATCGCACACACCACAGAGCTTATAGGGCTGAGGGCTGCCCAAAGGTACTTCTAAGGTGACTGACATCAGCAGGACTGCTAATGTAGGGCAATGGGAAGTGTACTGGGTGTCAATGGGCTCAAAATCTCTAATCTACAAACATACACAGACACTTTTACATTTGCTAGGACTGAGATTAGAACCTCTACCTAACTAGTTATTTGTACTATAGTGCTACACAGTTATTACATGCGCCGCAGAGCTTTGAAGGCTAAGGGGTACCCAAAGGTACTTTTAAGGTGACTGACATCAGCAGGACTGCTAAAGTAGGGCAGTGGGAAGGGTACTGGGTGGGAAAGGACTAAAACACTTATTCCTATACACACACTCCTCATGCACAACCACACTTACATATGCCGGGACTGTGGTTAGAACCTCTACTTATTTAGTTGTTCACATTATATCTTTACACAGTTATCACATGTGTTATACAGCTTACAGGACTGACACCAGTCCAAAGGTATTTCTAAGGTGAATGACATCAGCAGATCTTGTAAAGTAGGGCAATGAGAAGTGTACTGGGTGGATAAGGCATCATAATACTTAGACCTAGTGACACACACACACACACACACACACACACACACACACACACACACACACACACACACACACACACACACACACACACACAAAAGTAGGTGATGTGATATTACAACCCCCACCTCAGTACCATCAGAGAATAATTCAAAACCAAAAGTACCCAGGGAAAGTTCAATTTTAGATTAGCAACAAGAGGGAGCCAAACATACAAAGTTTTATGGCTGCTTCATTTTAGAAGCTCAATTTTATCAACTTTATTTTAATAGTTTAACTTTGATTGCACATTTATGTCTCAGGGTTTTTTTTATTCTTTGAACTCTATTTTTAATATATAGTGCTCTTGGTAGTGAAATGTGTTTAATTTATTATAATAAGGTTTATTTCAGTAAGCAAGTTTCCTTTCCTTTGTTTTAAGCTATTGTGTTCTATGTTAAGTATATATGTGTATATTTTACATTTTTGAATCACTGTCTTTTTAAGATGTGCTTGTCATGTAGTATTAGGAAATAGAGGATGATATATAAAGATTTTATTTTTTCCAGTTCTGCATCTGATGAAGTCTATTGAACTTTGATGAAAACACTATTTAATACAGTGTATGCATTTATGAGTGTACTGTGTTTTACGTGGCTGGATTAAGGTTTGTGAATACCAGTGCTGGCTTCAACTTTCCCTGGGTACTTTTGGTTTTGATTCTTCGTTCTTTTTGGTACCTGGTTTAACCTTCATTTTTGGATTATCAGACAATGATTCTCATCTTCATGCTGGCATGTGCCAGTGGTTACAACTGGTATGCAACTGACTGCAGCAGGACATCACTCTCTGCCATTCAGGGTATCCCTGTGTATGACTTCCTCTCTGTGTGTGTCTCCCTGTGTGTCTCACTCTATCACTGCCTGTTTCTCTCTTCCCCATGTTTATGTGTGTGTATGCTTGGCATAATGTAATATGTTGCCCATGTAGATATGTATGTATCACATGCAACAGATGCAGTTATACCACATATGGACCACCTACAGATGGATGTGGATAATCTTGTCTAATGTGTGTGTGTGGAGACAGGTGTATATAGCTGTGTGTATGCAAAGTCATCTGTCCAATCCAGATATATATAGTCCGTTGTGGTTTCAGATATGGGCTTTATTTCTCTAAGTGTAGGAGCATGCCCAGTATGACCTTCCATAGTAAGTGTGAGAATCCATTCCAGGGGTAGTTGTACTCCAGTCCAGGGTGTGTGTGCTACAGCCATACCTTGCAACTTGTTTGTGCAAGATATCTGGAGATAGGCTGCCAATATGGGGGAAACAATGAGCCAAACATAGGGTGATACTATAACTATTGCTCTTATTAATGTACAAGTTGCTTGAATTGCAGGGTTTGTTTTAGCAGACATTTTCTGACATAGGTAATGTTTGACACTGTACTGTATTGTATCATTACCTAAAGACAGATATTGGATAATCACAGTTATTTGTTCCTCCCGAATAGTGCACTGCTATGGTCATCCTACTCCATGAAGGGGCAGCAACAATAGACCCTTGGAACTATCGCCCCATTAGCCTGACAAGTCTGATATGTAAGGCTATGGAGCACATCATCATGGACCTTATAAATAGGGACATAGGGAATCTCCAAACTCTGGACCCCATGCAGTTTGGGTTTGTGAAAGGTGGATCATGCCTGCTCAACCTGATAGACTTCTTTGAGTCTGTCACCAGAGCAGTGGATGAAGGCAAGGAAGTTCACACAGCCTACTTCGATCTTACCAAGGCCTTCAACACCATCCCTCACTCAGGAATCATAGATAGACTCACTAAGCTAGGCATAAACCCCTATGTCACAAGGTGGGTTGCAAGCTGGCTCACTGTTAGAACCCACAAGGTGAAAGTAGTGGACTCCAAATCTGACTGCAGACCAGTTACAAGTGGAGTTCCACGAGGATCAGTATTGGGTCCTCTCCTGTTTGGGACCTACTTCTCTGAAGTTCAAGCCAAACCCAAGGGACTCTGGCTGACCAAGTTCACTGATGATTGCAAACTGGGAGCCATTATTGACTCTCCCAACTGATGTAGACATTCTACAAAAAGGACTCATTGAGACCAGTGACTGCTTACAGAACCATGGCCTTAAGCTCAATGCCAAAAAGTGCATTGTCATTCTCTTTGGGAAAACCTCAGTGTCCATGAACTACCACATCGGTGGTAGCCCAATAAACACTGAAGGTGAGATGAGACACCTGGGGACACATGTTAACAGCAACCTCTCCTTTGATAATCACATTGCCACTGTGGTCAGAAAGTCCTTCTGTGTGGCACATCTCATTAAAAAGGGTTTTTCATCCAAGAAGAAAGAGGTCATAGTCCCTCTCTACTCATCCCTCATTAGACCTATTATAGAATACAATGCCCCATTTGGCATGTACCTCACTAGACACCTACAACAACTAGAAAGGCAACAGAAATACCTCACCAAGAGGATTCTAGGCCTTAAACATATGCCCTATACAGATAGACTAAAAAAACTCCAGCTATACTCTGTCTCATATCGCCTACTTAGAGGTGATCTCTGCCTGATCTACAAAGCCATATCTGACCCAGAACTGTTAGACATGCTGCATCTAAAGAAATCCCATTCCCTCCATGCAACACACTCCAGGGACCTCAACATCATTATCACGTTAAACAGAACATGCTGGAGGGACAGGTTCTTGACCCAGAGGCTACCCATGCTCTGGAGCAGGCTTCCCATCCACATAAAGCAGAGCACCTCACTCACCCTCTTCAAGAGAAATCTTGATGAGTGGATGGGTAATAGAAAATACACCCCAGGGATCACTTCAGTAGCCTTGCTTGACAGGGGCACTGGGAACTATTGTCAGGTAGCAAGATGCCAGGGAATCTTTTTGGCTGTAATTATATATAGGCTCCAGGGCCATTAGCCTAGTACAAACCTATGAACCTATGAAACTATGAACAAGATGGATGATGCACAGACCTATATTATGAGGCAAGGGCTTGACATTCTTGCACAATCCAGCCAGTTGGGAGGTGAGGCTACAGCCGATTGACTGATGAAGCTATGTAAAAGGTCCAGCACCTTGGTGACATACTGGCAAGATATCTCAGGTTGTGCAGTATTCTTCTTACCTGAAAGGTCATATCCTGGTGTGGCCATACCTCTCAACTGCACAGATTCTCAAAGATTATCCAGTTCAATGCCTCATATATCTGGTTAGTTTTCCTTAACACTGTGGTTTTCTAGCAAGTTTGTTGCAAATCACTCAGGGTTGCAATCAGGGAATAATGACAGAACATTAGAGTTTCAGACCTCACACCATTCATGACATCTATGCTACTACACACCCCCTCTATTATTCTATCAACTTTCTAACATTATGAGAGCAATATTTCAAAAGTGTCCCTATAGCTGTGCCTTTATCTGGCTTTATCCAGATTTCTAGCTCTACGAGGTTGAGGTATGCTACTAGCATTTAGCAGCATGGCCTTTCATTTGCATTTTGTTGACTGTGTTATGTTTGTAGTATGGACCCCATGACATTCCCTACAAAGGCACTATGGGTGAGACGTGGGCCTTTGCTAGAAGCCTTTTGGCCATGTGAGACTGATGCAGGCCATCTGTAGCAAGGCAGTGCTTTCTGTCACTCATATGTTCCCAGGCTGCTAGTCAGTGGACCCCCCCTGGGGTGACAATGCTAAGTGACAGAATACACTGCTGTGCTACTTGGCACCATACCTCTCTACATATGTGAGCCAGACAGCTGGACAAAGCCATAAGTAATTGGGTGACAAAGGCCTAAATATAGGGACCATTGTAACTACTGGCCTTACAAACCTAGAAGGGTGATACAATAACAGATTTTGCATTAGCATGTGTTTTTCTATAGGGTATGAAGTTTGAGACACTACAATCCATTATTATTTTCTGACTTTAGACTTTCATGGTTTGCCAGTGATTTGCCAGCCAACCACTATTTCAGAATAAAGACACCACAAATATGATTCAGACCTCTGCACATTCTGCAAAAGGTCTGTACAATTAGAAGGTATGGTAGGCACTGTGCAGGTTACTCTAACCTGTGTACTGTTCATAGGTTCATAGGTTCATAGGTTGGTACTAGGCTATCAGCCCTAGGGCCTATACAAGCCTAGCCATAACAATTCCCTGGCTATTTCTTCCCAAACTATTTACTTCCCTGGACCCCTGTCTAGCAGGGCGACTGACGTGATCCCCAGGGTGAATTTCCTTTCTCCCATCCAATCATCAAGGTTCCTTTTGAAGAGGACCAAAGAGGCACTCTGCTTGACATGTATGGGCAATCTATTCCAGAGTCTGGGGAGTCTCTGGGTCAGGATGTTCATATGTGTGGCCCCATGTAAAAGACCTGTCCAGCTTTCAGGCAGCAATGGATATTGACATCTGGACAGCGTGTACAACTCCCACCACAGGTGTAGCTGACATGCAAAATTGTTGGCACTGTGATTCTTGGAACATGGCCATGTCTACCACAGTACTGTTGCTAGGACACTAAGACACAAAAGCCGGAAGTATGTGCTGGCCACATCCTGACAGTATTTCCCATGCATATACATAGATCATTGACCCCTGCATATTGTGGACATGCAACAAGTTATCCTGTTGATTGGGGCAGCCCTGGCAATGTGTGCTCTGCTGCTAATACCCTACAAGCTGACATGTTACTGCATTTCAGTGGGAATAGGGGTGTGTGGGGGGCACACCTGTCAACAGTACACATTTGCAAATACTGTGCTGATATTGGCTTTATGTTTTAGTTCCATTTAGCATAGTATTGTGCCCTGTCTTGGAGAATAGAGGCATATCACTAGAGACCGCAGGTTAAATTGTAAAGGCATACAGTTGGGTTTCAGACTTCTTACTCTTCAGAGCCTTACTGCAACTGCAAGGCCTACTGTGATATCACTGTGTAAGTCTGTAGGGGGTATTCCATCATTGACACCATTTGTGGGCCTTTGCCAGACATTCCTTTATAGTTTTCTATGGCTGACTTGCTGGGTGAGCCTGAGGGGGTGAGTATGGGATCTCCACATTGACAGCCATGCATGTGACCTATGACCCCCCTTAGTTGGCACCCCACATATATTGCAGTGGGATTTGTCACTTTGGATAAAACTGCATAGTGTGGGGATGCCAGTATTGAGCAGACATTTCTTGGTGTCCCACATAGCTGTCGGTTGTCTGCTGCTACCACATTAGATCACCCCATCCCCTTGCATGCATACAGCAATACCATAGATATGCTCCCAGAACATACTACTCCATTTATTTATTGTTTAGAAGACTGACTTACCTTGTGCCTGCAGCAGTTGTGGGTATGGTGGGTGAGGGCTGACTCTGTCAGATGCATGCAGTACACTGCCTATAAAGGCTAAGCTATAGGTAGTGTGATGTGTGTGGCATCCATTCTACTGTGTGTGTGAGTTGGAAAGAGGTATCAGTCCCTGGGTTCCTACAGTGTCAGTGTGTGTGCTATGCATTGCCTCTTTGCCAAGGCCTGGGCATACTAGGCATGCCTCCATCTGCTTACAGGAGCAGGCTCAGGGGGTTCCTCTCTGAGTCCCTCTGTGCCTGTGAGGACCTTGGAAATGGTGGGGGGCTGTGTGGCCCTTCCCCATGCTGTTCCTACTGTAGCTGTTTCCACAGGATAATATTGTGTAGCATGGCACATACTATGAATATGTGTGCACATGTGGCTGGAGAGTACTGCAAGGCTCCACCAGATATGTCAAGGCAGTGGAACTGTGACTTGAGCATCCTAAACACATGCTCTATAATGATCCTGGTTTGTGCATGTGCCTCATTATGGCATTCTTGAGTGGGTGTGTGTGCATTTCTGATGGGTGTCATCATCCACGGTTCCAGTGCATAGCCAGCATCCAGCATAAGATGGCCATATGGGATGTCCCCACTGGCAAATGCCTAGTACAGCTGTGACGAATGCCAGATGTGGGAGTTGTGATAGCGTCCAGGGCTGCCAGCACACACATTCATGATAATGCCCTGGGCATTGCACACTACCTGGCAGTTGATGGAGGGGAAGCCCTTGTGGTTTAAGTAGACCCTACCCTGTTCACCAGGTGTTGCTTTGATGTGAATGCGTATGTAGTCAATTGCACCCAGTACCTCTAGGTACTCTGCTACACGATGGAAGAGACACATATTGCTGGTCCTCTCCTCACGGATGTTGGGGAAGTAAATGTGCTCACCAGCATGTGGTAGAATGGCATCCAGGAAGTGGTGGAGTACCCTGGATGCAGATCCTTTGAGATCCTCATCATGTCCCCAGTAGGTCTTTGCAGAGTACCTGTAGCTGGTATTGTTAAGGCTACACATACCTTGGTACCCACTGGAATGGGTTCCCCTCTGTTAGCTCTGGGACTGAGTTGAGGTTAGCACAGCTTGATAATTTGCTGATGTATGTCTCTTTCTACCCTATAGTGGTCTATGGTTTCCAGATCATGTAGCCCCTGGTAGGTTACCCTGGGTAACACTCTTCTCCTCCTCTTCAGTCTGGGGCGGTTGTCAGCATTATCCTCCTCACCACCCTCAGCCTCTAGCACATACTGATAGATCAAAGCAACAGCAGCCCCTAATATTATTTTGGTTAAAATTCCCCCACATGTGTACACCAATAGTGCAAGGTTTGTGGGAAAACCAGACTGAAAGGTGTTTGCACAGTTTATACTGTTGTGCTGCAGATGCTGCCTGTATGATTGTCTGGCTATGATACATTTCACCTGCTTGCTATTTTATTTGTTCTTGACTGCTTTTATTCTGCTATTTGACTTTTTTTCCTTTTTCCCTCCCCATTTCCACCCCTTTTAAGAACTGAGGCACACCACGCAAACCCAATGCCCAAATGTAAACAGTCCTGCTATTTCCGTGGAGTTTTTTTGTTTGTTTGTTTTAGACCCAGTGTGCACCGAGCTAAGGTAAACAATGAGAAATGGCCCTCCCCTGGACACAAACATGCTCTTCATTTCATAGAATAAGTCAGTACAGCCTCAGACACACCCACTTCCTTAGCTGTGCATAGCTATGCTCAAATGTGAGCTGTGGGGCTCCAGTGTGTTTACACCAAGCATGACACACCGCCTTTTCATGTCAGATGCTTCTCCTGCTTACATCACTGCCTTACAACTCCTACATAGTTAGGTGCAGTTTGGCACTTGTCTCCTTTTTGTGATTCTGTAAATTTCCCTCATTAGCATACCTCACTGCCTTAGTCCCTACTTACATGGGTCTATATTGTATTGTCACAAGCTGACAATATCGAATCTGATATTGTCGGCATGACAATATCGAAAGTGAAGAATATTGGCCAGGTAAACAGAAATCTCCATAGGGGAAGATTTCCGTTTACCTCAATGTAGTGCAGTCTCAGAGTTGGTATATTTAAGTAGCTGGGAGTGTGGGGGGGGGTGCAGGGTGGCTTGCCCCCTGCCTACACCCTTTAGTTTTTTTTTTTGTTTTGTTCTTTTTTGTTTTTTTAGTGCTTCGATGCAGTAAAATTTCGACTAGGTAATATAACCACTAGTTACATCACTACACCAGAGCCTTTCCCCTTAGTAACCACTGCTCCCTGCTATTGTTTTGTTTCTGCATGCCATACACTATAATGACAAAATGCAGATTTCACTTAAAATTACCTTTTCACATTTTTTTTTTTTTCGGCATGATCCCGTTTGCACGCCGCTCCACTATGCTCAAATGGACGAGATCGCCCAAAAAAATAAACTTTGATTTTTATAATTTTCCGACACATTTCCATACCAATGGCCATATATTGGGCCACTGGCATGCCTAAGTATTATAATACATGCTTTACTTTGAACTGTCATGCCTCCATTTTGATTTTTGCAGAAATGTATTTGGCTAGTAGCTGAATAAATTTCTCCAAGCTACACTATTCTGCCACGGATGCCTGCCTGTTTACTGGATTGCTAATTGACCTCATTTGCATGGTTTTCATCATGAAGGATGTAGTGTGTGTGTGTGTGTGTGTGTGTGTGTGTGTGTGTGTGTGTGTGTGTGTGTGTGTGTGTGTGTGTGCGTGTGTGTGTCTATATATGTGTGTGTCTATGTGTGTTTGGAGGATGTAGTGTGTGTTCCTGATAACCTTGTTTGTAAGTGAGAATTTTTTGTCTCCAAGGAAATTGTGTATGTACATCTCTCACACACTGTGTTAGTTACTTTAATGATTAAATAAACAATTACTGCATTGTCTCAGGAGGCCCATATCTAACAAGCTGGCCAGAGAGACATTTGGAAATTGCATATCAGTGTTTTTCAGACCTATATTAAGGTTGTCTCTTATGATTTAAGGACTAGCTTTTACAGAGGTCATCTGGGGTGGTTTCTAGGGTTAAAGGCAGATGTTAGATACTGTTACATGGTATTAGTGCTGTTTGATGCACACACTAGCTTCTGTAAGCTAAATTCCATGCTATGCTTCACTGTGTTACAGGTTACAGTCCTATTATAGTTTTATAGGTATAATTTACTGTCTAAGCATCTGTTTCTGTACAGGGCACTGCCAACCTCTGCTGCATGGTGAGCAAACAGAAAAAGCTGGAAATTGACTTATGTGACCCCCAGCCACTAAATAACTACACTATATGCTCTCCTGGAGTGCTTCCCAACTCAGAGAGACCAGGCAAATACCTTCTGCTACAAGATGGATGATCCTGGACTTCCTAATGTAAAAGCACAGCAAAAAGACTCTCAAGTGCAATTCAGCAACAAATAACTAAGCTCCTGACTTACGGCTTTCTTATGTATTTCCCTACTCAGACCAAGTCACCACCTACTGCTGCAGGAATGACTATCCTATTCCTCTTAAAGTAGCTATAAATATATAGATATGGGTTCCATTGGTTTGGTCAGCAGGGAGTTCAGTCAACATCTGTTTAATCAACTATATTTGGTTAATTATACTGATAGTCGACAAGTGTGTGAGAATGACAATCCCCAGGTAGGGGAATATTACCTTTACCCGAGGACTTTGCAATCTCAGAGTCTGTATATATAATTAGTGGGGGTGAGGGTGCAAAAAACTGTTTTAAAGTTGCATGCACCAACATTTTTCCTTAGCACATGCAGTTAAACTTTTAGTTTGATGTAATGCGGTTTACCTTCATGATGAGGAAAAGAGAAAGAAAACTCAGATGCATCTTTTCTAAAACAGAACTGAAACTCTTTTTAGCTTCTACAGGCAGTGCCTATATCTATATCTGTAACTATATCTTTATGTGTTAGTATATATGTATATGTATCCACCAAAGATTCCTGCACATTAAAGAATGGCAGGAAATATTCCTTATTCAAATAAAACAAATGTAAAGCAGTTTCATAATTACAAATCTGAAAAAAACAGCCATTATAAAATGTTTTATAACCTCCCATCTGATCACGTTTATAATGGCACCAAATATTTTCCTTTCAAAGCAAAATTATTTGCAAATGATATCAGCAACTGAGTGTATATAATCGCAAACGTATCCCCATGAAAAGATATATAAATTCTCTCAGGAATTTTTATTTATTTGAGTGCTTGATAGGGGTGGGGATAAAACTAAATCTGGTATATGTCAGGTTTAGTTAATACTACAAAATCTTATAAATGGCTCCTGACACTTCTTATAGAAAGTTTAAGGAGCTACCAAGGAATAATGTGATTAAAAATGTTCTATTTATTGCAACAGTTGCAACATTGTTATTTTCTTAGATTCCAAATGAACAAGTTATGCAACTAGTTCATATGTAGTTACTAGGCATGTTATTGAGGAGACCATTGATGACCCTAGACAAACAAAAGTACTCCGGGTACTTCTTAAAAAAATAATGAGATCCCAATGAAAAATATGACAGAAAAGTTTGATTTACTGCAACAGGAATTACATTATTATATACATGTGTGTGTGAGTGGATATGCATGTGTGTGATTGTATTTATTTATTTATTTCATTTTTTTGGATGAAAGAATTTATCATCACAAGGAAGGAGTAGATACCTCCTACCACATCAACAAGAGAACTATTGTCCCCAAATTAGTTATTTAAACAGAAAGCAATGTAACATGATTTTTGTTTACCAGCAATGTGTTTCTTTTCTGAGGTGAAACGCAGAATTTGTGGAATTGTTTGCCAACATTAATAGTAGCACACTGATTTTTGAGGTTTATGGAAAGAAAACAAAATATGCTACTTGGATGTAGAAAATTAATGTAATTATGATAAGGAAATGTTTGAGTTAGCCATTTATAGAAAAGGAAAGTGTTGTAATGCATAACTCCAATATAACAGTATCCAAGATAGAAAAATGAATTATTAACGAACCTATTTGTGAGGGCTATCCAAGAGAAGTTAGTTTAGTAAGTGAGTTAGTAAGAGGAGAGAGAGAGAGAGAGAGAAAGGCATAGCAAGAGAGAGAGATAAAGACAACTAAGTGTGCCTTCAACATTTCTGCAGTTACCTCCTACTGATGCCTCTAGGTGTCAAATATTGCTTGTTCATTTTTGCATTAATACTTCCAAAACCATGCTACATTCAAGATATCAGAAGATTTCATCTTAAAGCATATGTGATGGCAAACACAGTTGTATTATTGTTTGACCTCTGTCTAATACAGCTAAAGAGATACTGAATATTATTTGTATACTGTTTATTTGTATTGTAATAATTTTCATATTTCTTCTAAATATCTCAAAATTCAGGTACCATAGACAGAACTGCGTAGTCTCATATGAAAGCTCACGCTGTATGAATAAAATCCTGCTGGCAGTATATGCCTTGCATGAGTAGTTACTGAGAAATCATAAGCTGTTTATACAACATTATAAAATTAATATTCACTCCCTTTATTTTGAATTATAAAATCTAGTTTAAAGTATCAAAGTGAATGAATGCTACTAATCTAAAAAAAATAACTTATCCTTAATATATTGCCATTTACAGTTTTCTAGTAACACTTATGGTTCCAGAAATATGAGTATTTGTTTGAACTGTAACGCGATAACTTCATTGTTTAAAGGCTCAAGTCATACCCACTTGGAGTTAAAGGGACATACTCGAAAGAGCTGTACTGAGAGAATAAATGTTAGCCCATTTTAAAGGCAAGTTTAATAATGAATAAAAATGGGAATAATAGTCAAGATTTTAGCATCATTTGCTGTTTAACATTTTTTATGTGTAAATGCAGAATGTTAGAAAAATAATGGAAAACAATTGAAAGTAGTATTAGACAGTCAGGACCTTACAATTTTTGTAGGGAGAAGGACAACATTTGTTAAAAAAATCATAATTTAAAATATGTTTGGAGAGATATTTACTCTGGTATTCAGAAACATGTTTAATATGACAGTACAAGTGCTAATGCAGAGATGACAATAGGCTTGATGCAGCTCATAGGTAATTAGAAATTAAGCTGAAGAAATTAAGTGTCACAAGTATTAACTAATTGCAAAACACACTTGTGTAAATGATATTGCCAGTGAGGAGAGAGGGGTGTTTCATGAGTCTTGTTATAGAACTGACAAAGAGCAACAGAAATCATGTTCCGTGCACGTGAGCTTGCTTTTGCACAGTGCAACACTGCAATGCCATGAGAATAGCTCTGAGCTGTAATAAGTATCTGCCAGCAACAGATTTATGGCATTTCAATCATTGAAATTTGGCGGAAATTGGAGTGTAAGAAAGTCAAAAAGAGGGATATGTAAGCAGAGGAACATGCAGAAAAAGTTCAGAGGGAAGTAAAGAGCAGGCAACACAATGGTGCAGCAGTTATCATTGTCACCTCACAGCAGGAGGTTCAACTGTTCGATTCTCGGCTGGGGTGCCTTCTGTGTGGGGTCTGCATATCCTCCCTGCATTTGCATGGATTTCCTTTAGGTTCTCCAGTTTCCTCCCACATTCCAAAGACATGCGTCTGGAGTATTCCTCCCCAGGCCTCTGCTGAAAATGGTTTATGCCCCAGTTGCACTTTCCCATTAAACAAATGTTAAATAAATAAATAAATAAATAAATAGAAACATAAATGAATAAATAAAAGAGAGTGAGCAGGGAGTGTGCATAAGCATATACATATGCATGTATATATTTATATATAGCAGGGGCATATGACAAACTTAAATCACAGACATTGACCAGCCAGAAAAGTGCTGACATAAAGGTGGAATTTGACAATGCATATATACACACATAAGGACACATTGAGGACAAATGATGTTAGAGAGTATTTGACTAAAAACAGAGAAGAAGCAAGGTGACTCAAGAAAGGGGAATACCATGATGGTGGAAAGGTTGGGGAGTCAGTTCATGATCTCAATGTTTGCATTTGACCTTGAAGAGGTTATTCACTATCTTATCGTTCCTCTCAAATAGGCCTCATCTTAGGTGGCACACATAGCAGTGTCAGGCAGTGTTGTGACTGCTGGTCACATGGGAACCATCAACAAGCAGCCATTGTGGCTGTAGAGCTGCCAATTTATAAACCCCATCAATCACATCCTCCAGCTACCACCAGTTCAGGCACTCTGGCTTACTGCTGGCATCATCAGTGGGAATTACAGAATTCCCCTCCACTAACTAACAACCAGAGGACACTGTGGGCACCTTGAGTTTGCCTCTCCATTCAGGATATCTGCCTCCAGATCTGTCTGTGCATTGGGTGACAGATTGCCAGTAAGTAGGAGATATATAGGCAGGATAATGGAGTGCAGACCACTGTGGCACCTCAGGCACAGCTGTGGCAGATGCTACATCAAATAGTAACATAAATGGAGAGAAATAAAAAAGAAGTCAACAGAAGAGAAAAATATAAAATAAGGATAGTAAGAGAGAGAGAGAGAAAGAGAGGCATTGCTATAGTGTCGACATCTGATGAACAGCCTTGCAGGTACTTACAAGTAGATATACCAGCTGCCATGTATGCAAGCATACAAGTAAGCACAATGCTGACTAGGTGTGGAATGCTAAACACTCCTTTGGAAGATGTGCATACAAGAGTGCAGCAGCATCTTACACATAGCTATTTGAGTGTACAAAAATGTAATGATGGTGTGCCCGTGCAAGCATGCTGTAGGGTAGGTATAGCAAGTTAGTACATATACATGCCAGCATACATACAATCTCTGTGACATGTAACAAAAACAGACAAGTAAGTGGTGGCAACCCTAGCAGCTACTAGCTTATGCTATGAAACCACTGGAATGTAGGCTGCTATGCACCATAAGAAAGAACTGTTGTAATGTAAAAATGCCAGTTGGAAGTGGCACCTGCATTATATTATGGTAGGTTGATGATCAGGCAATATGCTGAGATGTATACTCTGCTTGCCATGTTCTTTCTTGCTATGTGAGTGTGCACAATGTATTACCATAGCAACAGCCCTGCACATCAGGCAACATATAGCAGTGGACATGCTTTATATGCAGGCAGAGATGAACATCTGTATGCAAACCCAGAATTTGAGGATTCCCTTATCATGCAGTTTGTATGTGGGGGTAATATGCCAACATTTATGCAGACATTATTTCCAGCAGTATATAGTACTGCTGCATATGGCTGGCCTCTGCAGCCTTATAGCAATGAGTAATACAATGCTCCTATGATATACAAAATTAACTATAAGGTTACAAGCAGCATATTCACCCCTGCACCTGGTGAGATGCTCTATTCTCCTCTGGCACAGCAGCTTATCCACTGCAATTTGCTTCTGAGATGAAATAATTGACAAAAAATACTACCTACATTAAATAAATCTTGCAAGGTCTTATTTAACTAGATTTGAAAGAAAAACAAGAGAGTGACCTGCCCTGCATACTTGATGTATATTTCAGATGTACTCTGTCAGACCTAGAAGGTCAGAATGGTGCCTTCTTGGGTCACTGTAGTGGTGCAGGCACTGCCAACTAAAGTGGCTGATACCAGTAGCAACAGTCATCAGCTTAACAGGGCTGTGCATTGCATATACTTTATACTGGGGACTCTCTGGTATCTACACATAAAGATCCCCACAGCAGGTGCTCCCAATCATCTCTGTACATAATGTGCAGAAATATTTTACTTTTAATAGAGTCCTGCTTGGGAGCCCTACCACACTCATTGCTTACAGAAGACATAGCCATGTAGCAGGTCACAATGCAGAGAAAAATTATAGCACTCTGGATCCATGCATTTTGCTACTGTCAGTGTGTGACACATCTTTTGGCACCTTGTTAGTCTTTCCAGTCATGGTGATAGCATATGTAGCCCAGTCACTGTTGATATATAAGTCTTGTGAGGTGATCTGTTAGATTCTATGTAACCCACATAAGCTGCAGTACATGTTGGGCTGTCCTGTGATCGAGGATTACATCTGTTAAGTTGACAGTAAGCTGTGTGAGCCCTTTGAATACTACATGGTTGTCTGCTGATGGGCCAGTGACAACTAAGCTGTATTTTTTTTTCACTGTAGGGAGAAGGGATGGAGATTTGTCTCCTACACTTCCAAGGAACATGCAAGCAATGTACCATGTTCTCCAGATCCCTCTGTTGTATGACTGTGTGGCTGATTGTGTCCATGTGGCTTTTACAGTCAACTCCTCTGATGGACCACAGCTGTGAGGAAGAGTGGTTCTGCTTATGTAATCAGAGGGTAAGAGTGAGCTTACACTTCCATTTAGTACATATGCTAACCTGCTAATGCTCCAGCGGGTTTTCCAGCAAGCCCAAATGTCTTGCCTGCTTCAGTAATCACTTCAGAGTAGTGTTTTAAGGCCTCTGGTTGCTGTATGTTTGATTTGTGATTGTTGTGTTGGGAGTGGTGCCCACTATACAAAGCCACATAGGAGTACTTATGTGGGTAATAATAGGAGTTTGCACATGCATGCTGAGGAATGTCTTGGAACAAGCCTCAGAATCCTTTTGGGTGGAATACACAAACACACAAACACACACACACACACACTCTCTCTCTTTCAAGTATCTGGGGTCATATTAACTTTGATTTCATATCAGTAAAGCTGTCAGGCTATGGCAGGACAATCCACTGGTAGACCTTGTGATGATGTGAGGTATTACCAGCTATGCCTGGAGAAGCAGGGTAGTGGACGTGTAACATATGCCAGCACAGCTATCTGGAATTTTGTAAAGAATTATATGTCATTCGTATATCAAACTGATTTGTAAAGCTGCTTGTGTTAACAAATGTACCAACAGTGGGTCCTGACTGCATTGTAACTGATTAAATGTATATATTTTAACAGAGAATACTGGAAGAGAAGAGGTTAAGCTCAGCCTGAGCTAACTTTCAGAAAATTATCCTGAAATTAAATTACCTGGTTTAGGCTATAAAGATTGCATCGTACAGTTCTGATTGCAGACAGACTAAATTTCTATGCCAGAGAATTGTGTATTAGCTCCTGTAGGAAAAGTGGAAGTGATTTATGGTTTTATAAGTTCCAGATGCTATGACACATTTCAGCAAAGCTCAATCTGCATGTGTGGTAACACATTTTACTAAATTCTGGCACAGTTTCTAGCAATGGGGGTAGCATGGGAACCAGAAGTCAGACAACCAGATGTATATAATGTCATTCTGTAATCTGGAACAAAATTTTTTTTTAATAGCAGATGAGAGAGAAATCTCACAGCACTCTGTTTTTGGAACCTGACAAAGAAGGAAGACCACTCACCTACTTCATCTCTAGTAAGTGACCACAGAATAGCAATTCTTTAGATCAGTCAGGGAAAATATAGTGAGATTAGTCAAGTACTGTTTTTCTGTATCTGTGTGAATCTATTCACCTGTGTTATTTTAATATTTTCTGTGATTGAAAGTCTGGTGTTTATTGCAAATAGATATTTAGTATTTTCATGGTATTTTATTATTTATTATTAAATATATTGAAATGTTTAATTGCGGCTGATCCTTTAGAGAATATATTAACCTTTGAGAGCAATTATATCTATTTGGTGACTCTGTGGCAACTTCTGAAAGCCGTAATGTATTGGTCAAACACTACCATTTGTATTAATATTAATTTCACACCGTATAATTGGCTACCCTTGTAACAGCCTTAGACTAGATGGCTTTGGAGTATCTGGAGGCAGTAACTACCTTATAGTCTGGGCAGAAGTCTGGGAAAAAGGGGGATATCTAGTAAATCTCTGCCAGCCTTTCCCACGTGTGTATGTGCGTGTGTGTGTGTGTGTGTGTGTGTGTGTGTGTGTGTGTGTGTGTGTGTGTGTGTGTGTGTGAGTGTAAAAGTCAATTCTCAAAGAGTGTGTGCCAGCTACTCTGAGCAGGGACACAAAGCACTGATTTCACAGAGATTGTGTTGGAGGACTTTGCTAGGACACTTGCCTGAGGACTCAACTCTACAGCTGTGCCAGTGGAGATTCTTATTGGGGACCTGGAGAGAGAGAGAGAGAGAGAGAGACAGAGAGAGAAAAACCCAGACCGCAGACTGACTGTGTTCCCTGTGTACTCTTAAGGAAAACTTTGCGTGATGCAAAGACCTGCATCTGGAAATAATCTGTGTATCTATTTTTTTCTAAGTGAGCATCCCTCTCCAGTGTCAGTGGTAAGGATTAAGGCTACCTGATTACTGTCCCAAAAAGAGGGATGTAACATATTGTTGAGCAGTGGTGGATATTAATTGAACTTCTGTAACCTGTAGGCAGTTGTTACTGAGGGTGTGTGTATTCTCAGCAGCCACAAGGTAAATATTCAAAGTTTCATTTCAAAACAGATTATATTTTCTGTTAGTTTAGTTTAGTCAGGGAAAGCAGGCAAAGATGTCAGCAGAGGATTATGGCAAGCTGACAAGGAACCATTTGGCCACAGTGTTTGAAACCAAAGGACTGGTGCATGCCAACCTGACTAAAAAGGAAATGATTTTAGCCTTAGTCACAGCAGTAACCCAGGCCAGCAACCAGGAGAATAACTAGTTTGGCAATGGGGATTTGCAGCCCTCAGAAACAGGACAGCTCAACTTTTCCTTAGATGACTTAAAAATCCATCTGGAGTTAAGGAGACTTGAACTGGAGGCCAAAGTTTTGGAATTAGTGTCAGCATAGAGACTATGGCATTTGGAGGCTGAAGAAAAGGAGAAACAGCTGGAATTAGAATCCGCAGAGAGACTGCAGTGTTTGGAGGCTGAAGAAAGGAGAAACACTGTCAACATGAGAGAGAGAAAGGAGAAACACTGTCAACATGAGAGAGAGAGAGAGAGAGAGAGAGAGAGAGAGAGATGCTGGCTCTTTTCCAGGGTCATGGATGTAATGGGGAAGGAAATGACAGAATCCCAGAAGCAATAAAGGTCAGTAAATTCCATCCACAATTTACAGAGTGTGATAATCTTGATAGTTTTATTCATATATTTGAAAGAGTGTTTAAACACTATAATGTTGACCAAGGCTCTGGGTACAGTTCCTGACCCCCTAAAACCATGTTAAAGTTGTAACTGCTGTTTCTAAATTGTCTGATATTGATTATTTAAATTATGATAAAGTCAAACATTGTTTACTAGAATGTTTTAAGTTAACACCTGAAGCTTACACAAACAAGTTTTGTGAGCATAGATGCAAGACAGATGAAAGTGTGTGTGATTATACTGCTGAGTTAAGCACTTGTTTTCATAGGTGGGTGAGTGGGTGCCAAGTAACCATTTATGAAGGACTGACAGACCTTTTGGTGAGGAAGCAAGCCCTTAGTGCTTTGCCTGAAGACATGAGAATCTGGTCATCAGACTAGGAATGTAGCTCTGCAGATGAGTTGGGTAAAAAGGGGGATCTCTACTTATCAAGCAGGGCATCACTGCACAGGAAGGAGATACCAGTGCTGCGCATTGGTATAAGGGAACACATGGTGGGCAGCCTAAACCACTCCAACAGAGTCCACCAAAAATAGGGGAATCAGGATCAAGGGTTAAATGTTTTAATTCTAACCACTGGGCGATGTATCATTTAGGTGTCCATGGAAACAAGGTAAAAAACAAAAGATGAGGGAGCCAGCAAGTTGGCATAACAGTATCCCATCAACAAGTTGTCTTGAGAAGACAGGGGTACCAAACGATCACCAGAGTTTATATCCGATTTTAGTGGATGGAAAACAGGCCACTTCTAAGAGAGACACAGCCTTTGACATAACCATTGTGAAGCCTTTATTGGTTAAAGAGGAGCAGTACTTGCTTGGGCAGTCCACTCTAGTCAGAGGTTTAGGAAGGACCCCATTCCAAATGCCTTTGGTTAGGGTTCACCTTGACTGGGACGGTAGAAAAGGAAGCAAGCAAGTAGGTGTGTTGGAGGATATTCCTGCAGATCTCTTGATATGGAATGATTTTGATAATGCAGTGCCTTGCATGCAGTTACACATAGTCAGACTTGCAGCCAGCCATGTGGGTCTGGAAGCCTGAAGACTCCCAGACAGATCCATACCTAAAGCCAGGGCTGGTGAGGTGGCTATTTCTGGGAGGGAGCTACCCTGTTGCAATGAACCTGAAGGTGAGCTACAGCTGCTGGTAAGTACTGATATTCCTTTGGACAGAGTGACTGCAAGGGCAGAGGTGAGTGGTAGTACCCAATCTGACAGTGAGGCACCAGACAGAGGATACCAGACTTCCTGTAGAAGGGAAGTTGGGAAGAGTGACAAAGCTAAAGTTGAGACAGGCTCAACTCTTGGGACCTACACTAAGATGCTTGAGGGAGATAACTAAGGAGGCACCTGATCTTCAAGAAAAAGAGGAATCTATATACTGGTACAAAGGGTTACTGTACAGAGAGTGGACCCCTGAGGGAGGGCTAGATGATGAGGTAATGCAGCAGTTGGTAGTGCCTAGAGTGTACCATCTGGCACTTCTAGCCATAGCCCATGACATTCCTTTTGCAGTTCAAGTTGGGCATAAAGTGTACCAAGACATGTATTATGCAGAACATTTATTGGCCTGGGATTGCAAGGGATGTAACAGGGTACTACAGGACTTGTGAGCAGTGTCAAAAAGTAGGCAAGGCAGGAGACAAGGTCAAAACTCCATTGATGCCTTTGCCTGTGATTGAGGAGCCATTTCAGAGGGTAGCTATGAATATTGTAGGGCCTCTGAGTACCCCAAGTTCCACTGGGAAGAAGTATATCTTGGTAGTAATAGATTATGCTACTAGATACCCTGAGGCAGTGGGTCTGTCCTCCACTGAGGCAGAAAATGTGTCAAATGCTTTGTTAGAGATTTTCAACAGGGTAGGTTTCTCAAGAGAAATATTGACTGACAGAGGTACCAATTTCATGTCAGACCTGCCAGCTTGTCTGTGGAAGTGCTGTGGGGTGAAGGACCTAAAGATCACCCTCTACCATCCCCAGACTAATAGTCTTGTGGAGAGGTTAAGTTCTACACTAAAGACCATGCTACGAGCATTTGCAGACCAGTTCAAGAGAGAGTGGGACACATATTTGCCCCATCTGCTGTTTGCATACAGACAGGTACCCCAGGAATCCACAGGGTTTTCACCCTTTGAGCTGATGTATGGGCATAGAGTGAGGGGGCCTTTAGATTTGATTTGTGATGAGTGGGAGGGTGAGTATGAATCCCACAAGGAGTCTGTTGTGACATATATCCTAAACCTCAAAACAAGGCTTAGGGAGCTCGTGGGCTTCACCCAGGAGAACGAGACAGGATCCCAACAGCATAAAAAGGTCTAGTATTACAGAATTGCTAGAGCCCAAGAGTATGCTGTGGGACAGCAGGTTATGGTCCTCACTCTTGTAAGACACAATAAGCTGCAGGCAGCTTGGGAGGGAACCTTCAAAGTGGTAAGGAAGGTCACTGATGTTAACAACATGGTAGAACTGATAGGCAGGAGGCAGAGGCACAAATTATACCATGTTAACATGAAGAAACCTTACCATAACTATGCATCTATGTATTACGTTCAGAATATTCCTACTAAGCATTTGATGATTTATTTGTATTAGACATTTTTGTTCCTTATTTTAGATTTTAATGTTCTAACTGAAGCTTTTCTCCCCGAGCCTCCACTGAAAAAGAATGTGTCAAGTTGGACTTTCCTGGTAAACCAATGTAAAATAAGTAACAGGGAAGCCCTTGTGCTAAGTATTTGCAGTAGGAGGAAGGAGGAGTTTGCAGATGATCTATGGCTACATTGAGCTAGCCAGCAAAATGCCAAGTTATTAAGGTGGAGCCTAGGGTTGCAGGAATATGACAGTCCAGCATCGTAGTTGTGTCTGCAATGCCAATACAGATGGGATTTCAAGATAGGGTATGGGTTAATGTATTCCCAGGCAGGTTCACTCCTCTCAAGCAACATTTCTCAAGGGTCAATTGAAAAACTAGTATGAGTCTTCAAAGTGGGGAGAGATGTGATGATGTGAGACATTGCCAACAGAAGTAGGGCAGTGGATCTATAACATATGCCAGCACAGCTAGCTGGAATTTTGTATAGAATTATATGTCATTTGTATAGCAAACGTATATGTCATTTGTATAGCAAACTGATTTGTACAAATTCTTATGCTGAAAATGTATTTGTAAAGCTCCTTGTCTTAAATATGTACCAACAGTGGGTCCTAACTATATTGTAATTGATTAAATGTATATGTTTCTAACAGAGGATACTAGAAGAGAAGAGGTTAAGCTCAGCCCCAGCTAACTCTTAGAAAAATATCCTGAAATTAAATTACCTAGTTTAGGCCATAAATATTGTATCTTACAGTTCTAATTGCAGCCAGAAACTAGATATCTGTGCCAGAGAATGCTTTATTAGCTCCTGTAGGAAGAGAGGAAGTGATTTATGGTTTTATAACCTCCATACATTATAACACATTTTAGCAAAGCTCTATCTGTATGTATTGTTACACATCTGTGCTAAATTCTGGTTCAATTTCTAACAGTGGGCTAGCATGGGAACAAGAAGCCAGATGACCAGATGTATGTGATGTCATTCTATAATCTAGGCAAAATTATGTTTTATTAATAGATGAGAGAAAAGTCTCAGAGCACTCTGTTTTTGGAACCTGACAAAGAAGTAAGACCATTCACCTACTTCATCTTGCCTTGCTCTAATAAGTAACCAGGGAATAGTAATTCTTTAGATCAGTAAGGAAAATATAGCAACATTAGTTAAGTACTGTTTTTCTGTATCTGTGTGAATCTATTTATCTGTGTTAATTTAATATTTCCTGTGATTGAAATACTGGTGTTTATTGTAAATAGATATTTAGCATTTTCATGTTCTTTCATTATTTATTATTAAATATATTTAAACTTTTCATTGTGGCTGGTCCTTTAATGAATATTTTAAACTTTGAGAGTACTTATATCTATTTGGTGACTCTGTGGTCACTCCTAAAATCCTTACTGCATTGGCCAAACACTACAATTTGTATTAATATTAATTTCCCTCAGTATAATAGGGTACCCTTGTAAGAGCCTTAGAGTAGCTGGTTTTGGAGTGTCTGGTGGCAGTAGATACCTTATAGTCTGAGCAGAAGGGGGCATAGCTAGTAAATTTGTGCCAGTCTTTCCCAGGCATGTTTGTGGGTGTGTGTGTGTGTGTGTGTGCACATGCGCATGCGCTCGCACATGTCTGCATGTGTGTGTGTGTGTGTGTGTGTGTGTGTGTGTGTGTGTGTGTGTGTGTGTGTGAGTGTGTGTGTGTCTGTGTGAAAATCAACTCTCAAAGAGTGTGTGTGTCAGCTACTTGGAGCAGGAACACAAAACACTGGTTTCACAGAGAGGGTGCTAGAGGACTTGGCTTGGACACTTGGCTGAGGTCTTAACTCTACATCTCTGCCAGTGGGGAGTCTTACTGGGGACCTAGAGAGAGAGAGAGAGAGAGAGAGAGAGGGAAACCAAGACCCTAGACACAGTGTGCTCCCTTTGTGCTCTTAAGGGAAATTGTACTTGATGCAGAGACCTGCATCTTGAAATACTGTGTGTATCTATTTTTGTTCCTAGTGAATGTGCTTCTCCAGTATCAGTGATGAGGATTAAGGTTCCTTGATTACTGGCCCAAAAAAGGGGATATTACAGACGTGTACCACTTCCACACCACACTTGTATTCATCACCAGTCAGAAACAGTTACTGTCCCACAGAATGAATTGTACTTAAAACAGATCTTATAAACATTGAACACTTCTGAGTGTTTCTGAAGTTGGGTTATTTGATACCCCGAGCTGTCATGCCTGATCACAAATGTCACCACAAGGGAAAATTCTCCCAGACAGAAAATTACATCCTGCAATAGACCCCTGGTGATCATGGTTAGTAGATGTTCCAGAATAAGAAAACTCTCCATGCTTCTGTGAGGCATTTTATGGAATTTATATGAGAGATTGGTGGCCAAAAAAGGATGTACATGGAGGTCTGCAAGAAGGTCACAAACATGATTGCACACGCACAAACCAAGAAAATCTACTTGGCTCAGGAATGGTGGGAAACATATTTACATCCACCAAGGGAATCATAACTAACAGACTCACTGGAGTTCCTGGCTTCTCCATATGGTTATCCAGACAGTTCCAATATCCACTCTGGGATTCTAGTCATGGATGCTCAACTGAGTAGAGTGTCTTA
>NC_056741.1:1526105521-1526148021 GCF_019279795.1 Protopterus annectens | reverse complement strand
ATGGATTACTTGAAATACATTAAAGTGACTGTCATTTATGTATTAATTCTTTTGATCACAAACAGATATCTGAGATGTACAGTGTCAAGAAAGTGAATATATCTTTGTGTGTGTGTGTGTGTGTGTGTGTGTGTGTGTGTGTGTGTGTGGTGGGTATTGTAATGGTATGCACTCTATGTGTGGGATATCAATGGTCTAAAACTTATTACTATGGCTATTATTATTTATTTATATATTCATTTGATGAAAGTCAGACACCAAAGGTATATGTAATGAATATGATGCCTCTAACTGCCAGGTATGTGTTAGTGTGTGTGTGTGTGTGTGTGTGTGTGTGTGTGTGTGTGTGTGTGTGTGTGTGTGTGTGTGTGTGTGTGTGTGTGTGTGTGTGTGTGTGTGTGTGTGTGTGTGTGTGTGTGTGTGTGTATGAATTGAGTCTATTGTGGGTGGGCCAGGAAACATCACATGGTGCAGAAACACAGAAGGAAAGGTGATAAAAGGGTCTGTTGAACAAAGTCAAAGACTGCTACATGGCATGTTCAGTGTAAAGTCTGCTTTTGCATTGTTTATTGGTTTGTATTTATATGCTTTTTTATTCTTTAATCTATTTAGCACCATTTTTGTGAATCAAAAGTTCATACCTCTGGTGGCCAACAGATTTTACATTTTTAAATTAAAGTTAATTTCTTAGTAAAAAGTGATACAAATCCAAGCACTGTATCTCCTAGCCACCATCATTTTTATAGTGAACAGAATATATTAATCAACATAATAGGTATTACTGTAGCTAAACAAGATGTTGGGCATAGTAACTGATGTTTTAATCTAGTATTTTTATTTACTGTAAACTGCAGTCCTTTACCCTTGACTTGTTTAGTTTAATTAAGACCTCTGTCAACAGCAGTTTTGTACTATTTTTTACTTATATTATGTCATTTTTTAAAAAATGCTTAGTGTTTGCATTGAGTATTCCTGCATACAGAAATGTATGATGTTAGATATATTTTGTTCAGCTTGTTAACCCTTTTATGTTATCTTATCTAAACATACAAATTATAAGCTGGCACTTTTCTGCATGACACCTGTACTGAAAAGAGAACTTAACAAATAATTCTGTTAATGAAATGAAATAACACCATCATTCTGTAAGTTGTACAGCCTCTGACGAGAGCATCAAATTGGACTGCATTATAAAGTTTCATGTTTTATCACAACTTTTGTGTTTTGGTATCATTGTGGTGATTTTGTACTGGTTCCAGTGTGTTTTCCAAGGTGTAGTTGGTTCTTGGTTAAATAAGTCTGTTTTGTGGGCCAGGATGGATTTATCACCATGTACTATTACCCTGGGGGATGACCCAGCCGCTAACATAGGATTGTTAACTCAGTTAATCCAGCAGTTTTCTGAGCAAGTGTTGGATCCCAACTATGTAAGGAAGTCAGAGTCTGGAGACATTTCTCCTTCTGATGAAATAACTCTAGGACAATGAGTTTTGACACAAGTGGACACAAGAACATTTGGTAATTCTAATCATGCTAACAGTTTGCACACTCTCAGGGCTATTCTAACAGTGCTTCATTTAATTTACAGACTTGGTTTAATAGATACCTTACTTTTAATGGCCCTGTTCCTAGGGAAACACAGACTTTTCAACAGTCTCTACTCACCTTTGAAAACAAATTAACTAAATGCAGAAAATTACAAATTGAAAATATGTATTTTGGGGAGTGTATTAAAAATCGGATAGTCCCTAAGGGACTAAGACAGTAGAAGTATCCAACAGGCTTGGTTTTTGATTCCCCTTTACATCATGAGTTATTAAGCCTGTTTGATAAGAAGAAGAGAAACAAGGCTGTGAGTTAATGGACATACCTATTAAGCATAACATTTCAGTTATTGATAACTTGCAGCATGAGTTAACTGATTTGGACAGAACTTTGCGTGATGATTTACTTTTTGAAAGCTCTGCTTCCTTGAATTATGCTGTTTTTGAAAGAACTGACAGGTTGACCATGGACATCAAAAAATGGAAGGAAAGTAAACTTGAGAGAGACAGAAAGGATTATTCTTCAGGATCGGCCTATCCCAAGCCTCCTTCTAGTTTGAATGCATGCCCATATGGCACTGATAACACCACCGACGCCCCTAGACAAGTCGAGCATGACACTCCTGTTTACACCTATCAGGCCTCTTTGGGGCACGATTTACCAAGGAGGTCAGAAAGTATACACAATCAAGGATGGCAAGTGAATTACAGACCCCAAAGAAACTATCGAAAACCTTTTTACCAGCAACAGCAGACACAGTCAACTTGCAGGCAAGATGCCATGTGGAATTAGACAATGATAACTACTTGTTAATGGGCAACAATGTCCCTGAAGTGGTCACTGACTTCCCTTTATGTATTCTCAACACTAAAGGTGACTTTACTCTGTAACTTTTCGTCACATACTTTTGACACCAAGGCAGCTGATTTTTTTAGTAAAGGTTTTAATTTTGTACCAGCTAGGCACTCTAATATTGTTGATTTGGTTTTAGATTTAAAATATTTTGTTAGGAGTCTAAATTTTAAAATCATGTTTAATAATGTTTTAGGAGGACATGACGGTAATGTATTATGTAAAAAAAGCTTGTTTAATCCACCAATTGTCAACTGTTTACTATTGTTTGATAAACTTTGTGAGTTTGATTTTCGAACCTTTTTGAATTCTGATGGAGGCTCTTTTGAGGATAACTTGTCCATTCCAGAAATGAAGTTATTACTAACACTTTGCAAAGATAAGAATTTAAGTGGTATGAAACCAGATAAGGGGAAAGGGGTTGCTATTATGTCTAATTGTGATTATGTCAACAAAATTAATGGTTTTTTTTCTAGATGACATTTTGCATGCGGATGTTTCTTTAAATATTGTTAATATCTTGTATTATAAGATTGATTTGACACTTTAAGAATTGATAGATCAAGGACAGCTAAGGCCAGAGATGGGAGATTTTCTAGAAACTAAGTATCCAAGGGTGATGAGTATTTTCGGGATCCCTAAGATACACAAAGATATTCACAACCGCCCCCATGAGACCCATAGTCAGTGCACAAGGTTCGAAAACGCATGCTCTTGCCAAATAAATATATTTTATGTTAAAAGATACTTTGAAGTGTGAAAGCCACCTTTGTATTGATTCATGGCATTTTTTTAGAGAAAAGGAACAGTTTAAATTATGACAAAACATTAGTTTTTTAACTGTTGATATGGTAAACGTGTTTAGTTCTATCCCACACGATTTAGGGATAGAATGGTTTGAGGAATTTCTTTTCGATACTCGTCATTTTGACAACAACGAAGTAGGGGTTTTGGTTACCCTTATGGAATTAGTTCTCAAAATTAATTTCATTTTTTTCAATGTGAATATTTTTTGCAGAAGTCAGGCATTGCTATGGGTGCTGTGTGCACCCATTTTTGCAAATATTGTCATGCTTGTATGGGAGAAGAAATTTATTTTCCCTCTATGTTCAACAACCAGTGGAAGTTATATCTCTGTTATACTGATGATTTATTTTATTTTATTTTTTTTTTTTATGGACAGGTGATCATGACAAAATTTCTGACTTCATAGTCTACATCAACAGTACTACCGACTTTTTAAAATTCACCTATTTATACCAGGCTGAGAGTATTAATTATTTGGATGTCAATGTCAAAAAAGACTTAGATAAACATCAGTTTCTGAGTGATTTATTTAGGAAACTGACTTACAGTAACAGTCTCTTACATTACCACAGTTGTCACCCTGAACATGTAAAAAGGGGTATTGTGAAGGGCCAATACATGAGGATTGCACGTATGGTCACTAATGAAAAAGAATTTTTAGTGCAGTTTGATAAATTTAGGGAGATGTTTTTAGCTAGAGAGTACCTGATTGAACTGGTAGATAAGGTTATGGTGGAAGTGAGAGAAAAAAGAGCACAGGGAGCCCTAATTCCCATTCTTAATAACTTGGAAGCTGCAGCCACTGTAAATTCTGGATTGAGTAAAAGCAACTTAGCATACAATTATGTTTTGTTCCTTCATTAAGAGGTTTACCATGGATCATGCTCACATTCAAAATATTATTTTTAAAAAGTGGAATATTTTATGTGGGCAGGATGACACTTTGCTTAAGTTGGGTGCTGAACCTCGGATTGTATTTAAAAGAGGTTATACTGTTAAAAATTTATTAGAGATGAACCACCCAGTTGTTCTGAGTAATAGAAAAATAGACACGAGAAAGTGTGGGCAGTGTTCACAATGTGCCTTTATTTTGAATACAGACAAAGTTAGGATTAACCAGGTGACGATTAAAATCAATAATTCCTACACTTGTAGTTCAGTGGGGGTGGTGTATGCAGCTTTATGCTCACAGTGTGATAGTTTCTATATAGGTAAAACAAAAAGAAAGTTTAAGGAGGGTGTCTATGAGAATGTGAGGGATTTGAGAAATCTTAACTCCAACAATGCACTATATAGGCACTTAAAAAAGCACCCCCCCCCACAATTTTAAATTTACTGTCATTGATGGGATAAATAGAGATCGTAGGGGAGGTCCTTGGGTGGATTTATTGGAATTTAAAGAGTTAAGATGGCAGATAAAACTTAATGCCCATATAACCCTGGCCTCAATGACAATATTAGCATTGCTAGTTATCTTAAACTACATTCCTACAAAATTTAAGGTACTGTTTGTAGCAACCTATAGGGTAGAGTATGTTTTTTGAATTATTCAGTTTTTTTTTTTTTATGGTTTTCACGCATTACATGTTCATGTTAGACATGGTATTAAATATGTTTTTTGATGTTTGTGACCTCTTAAGATCTACATGACAGTGTTATATAGATTAATGTTAAGAACAGTTTTGTATGATGACTTTAATGTGATGTAATGATTTAGAAAGTTTCTTTTGGTTGGGGATATCATGTGATTGATTCAAATGTATTTATAACAGTGTCTTGGTTTGTATTTTAATCATTCTGAAGAAGTCTATTATACTCTGACAAAATTGCTAAATTGGATTGCATTATAAATGTTCATGTTTTATCACAACTTTTGTGTTTTGGTATTATTGTGGTGATTTCATGCTGGTTCCAGTGTGTTTTCCAAGCCTCCGGCTGAGTTGTAGAAAACCAACTACATGATTGTCTGATCACAGTTAAACAATTACAATGGAATTCTTGTTATCCAATGTAAGCATATTATGTGTTGCAAACATTGCCTGGATCTTCATGAGTGTCTGTGAATTATTACTGACTGACAGTACTGCATTCATTAATCCAAGTTAGCCTTAAAGTGCAGCATGAAACAGCATTGCTATCAGACAGTTTTTCTTGGTGTGACATATAGTTGCAAAACTCTGTATTGTCTAGTAATACCACAGGGTGTGCTATAGTAGGTATATTCCCCCTGTCAATTTCCCTGTTTTTCCTTAAATTCTTTTTAGTATCTTGCAGTGAATTCCCAATCTATATCTTGTTGCCAGTGATTGGTTCATATAGCTTCATAGATTAGTACTAGGCTATCTGTCCTTGTGGGCCATTTTATGTCTAGCCAAATGTCCCAACTCAAAGTTAAGAATCAAACCCTGTACCTTGTGTCTTCAAGATAGACACATTAACCATTATGACAACCTCCAACCCCCTAAAACAATAGTTTATCCTGCTGCACTTTATGGTCAGTACCTTTTTGTTTGCTTTTTTTTTTTTTTTTTTTTTTTATTTTATTTATTTATTTGTAGTAGTGTAGGTACTACTTTTACATGATATTTTCATGTATCACCAAGTTGTAGATTAACTGCCCTGTCAAGTCGGGCTTGCACAGCTGCTTTGCTAAAGTTAAGCAAATCCAGTCCATCATTGTAATATAAAAAACATCTGTCTGTCCAGATAAAATATAATTGGACAGGAAGAAACTTGCAGTCTGTACTCAGATGACATCTGAAGAGGGTGAGCACAACCTCCATGAAGATGAGTGACAGAACACCTGACCTGATAAGTGTCAAAGTTATGCTCCTAAATAAAATGGAAGAAAACACAGTAATTGCAACACTTAGGTATTCCTTAGTCTTGACCCCATTGTTATAAATTGTTTTATTTTTATAGAAATATATGTATTCTCCATGGAGTTTGTCCATGTATAACCATTCCCTCTTACATCACATGCAACAGACTGCATTTTTGCATTCACCCATGAATTGCAGTAAGTTCTTGTGCATATGATTATTCACATAAGAAAATTTTCCCAACTTGGAAAGAATTACAGTTTTTGCTTTAGAGGAAATGCATGTCAATCTCATAAAGTGTATGTAATTTGACACTTTTTTGCATAGTCTCATCAAATTTATGTCACTCGGCATTTTCCTGTATACTGTTTTATAAAACATTAATTTCTTAAACAATCAATCCAGAAATGCAAAATTAAAACTTTAATAACAGGTATCGGTTGATTAAAATAAAAATGAATCACGAATAAAGGATGTTCATTTCCTAGCTATTTGAGGCTTAGTGAGGTTTTTAAACATGCTGTTTTACAATGATTTGTAAATGATGAAAGAGGGTTTAAGATGAGAGATATAGCAAATATACAAGAAAGTAATTCAATATTGAGATACAGAACATGTGCTGTTGAAGGAATGAATGCGGAGATTAATTGGAAAGCTTATTGAAATAATTAAATGTGATTTCATTATGTGCTCTGGTGGCTGGAGTAATAATGAAATCATCAGAGGTGATGCTTGAATATTCTGACATATTACAGTGTGCTTTGATTGTGGATGTAATCCCCTCAAAGGCATTTGTCTAAGGTATTAGTGGATTTGAACTTGCCTCTCAATAAAGATGTAATGCCCTTCTTTACTGTTTATTTCATTGTAGTTTTAGTGCAGGGATCATAAAATTAGACTACCCTACATAATTCACGTCTTCATTTAGTTAAAAGTAATAATAATATGTACCGGTAAATCAAGTATGCTCTTTTACTCTTTCATCTGTCAGTACAATCAGATGCCAATTTACAAAAACAGAAAATGCACTGCATTTTTATGAGGGTGCTCTGTGATGCTTGTAAATATGCAAAAGATAATGGCAATGTGTAAACAGCTGGGCAAAGTACAGTTTGATTAAAATAAAATATTTGCCAATTTTCCTAAAACAGCACTGTTATGTTCTTCTCTTTCAGTGCTGGAAACAAGCACCATGGAAAGAATTACATTGCAATATTTTGCCTTTCCAAAGCATCACTCCTTGTTCTTCTTAATGCAATGGAATAAATGTCTGTTACTGGCTGATGCCAGTAATGGGAGATTAAACAACACACATATCAATTACAAAAATGACACCTCAAGAAATGGACTGAACCAGCCTCTTTAAGATTTTTTATTACAGTATTATTATATGAATAAACAAGAACAGATAGATAAATTCTCCTTAAAGAGGTAGGAATATATTGTACACATGTAGATTCTGAGTTCCCTTTCTTATGTTATTCTCTCTCTGATCTGTTCTAATTGTGGCACTCTGTGTGGGCAGCACAGTGGTGAACATGTTTGCCTTGTATTTCCAAGGGCTCAGGATGACTCCTGACCCTGTGGTTGAAGGTTGAGGGATTTGACATACTCATCCTGTCATATATATATATATATATATATATATATATATATATATATATATATTTATATATATTTATATGTGTGTGTGTGTGTGTGTGCGTGTGTGTGTGTGAGTGTATGCATATATACACTTCAGTTTCCTTCACCAAAAAATACCGGTTGATTGATTACTCTCAAATGCATTTACCGTTGCCATTATGGCAAAGGTTGTAGCTGAAAAAAGTCTGAGTCCAGGCTACTTACCTAGTTAAAGAATTCATAGATTTTAAAAACTGAGAACAACAAAAACACTGGAATGGTATATTACTTTAGAGTAGACTTTGTTCCACAATTTCATTAATAGGAGCTACATGACTTCTAATAATACTTTTAATACTCTTGCATCAACAAACTAAGAGGGCTTTTGTGCCGTGTGCTGTATCTGTCCAAGAAGCAGTGAATACATTTTTATAAGATGATCAGAAATGATTACTCTAGTATATCTTGTTCAGGGTCAAATTAGTAAGAACATTTAGAAACCAATCAATGTGTAAGAACCAGAAAATCTGTGTGATTTATAAAAGAAAAAAATGGTTTTGTTAGGTTTATAAACCAAATCTTTCTCAGTGTAAGGAACTATAATAAGTGTAGCCTAAAGGTAAAACCTGCTCTAAAGAAACTAATGAAGCTCCAAAAACATCTTATGAAGACTGACCTTTATTAAATGTAGAGGATAATATCAAAGCATTTCACAATCATTTTGGGAAAAATAGGCTTGTACAGCTGGATTGTTGCTGCTTGACACTTACTAGTGCATCTAACTCTGACTCGCTCAATATCCCAAATATCCTCTAAAGGAAATTCAGTGCCTGCCACAGACTTCTATAGACTCTATAAACCTCACTAAATTATGAGAAACAAACCCTTATCTCGCAGCGATTGTGGATACAGTTGCCTTAAGCAGCATGCACTGTTAGTCCCATGGATCCTGTTGAAAAGCCAGATGGCTTCCAATTTAGTATTCAAAACAACATCCTCTTAGGTTCCTAGGTTCATAGGAGATTACTAGTCTATTGACCTGGAGATCATTTGAAGCCCAGCTATTTCATCCCAATGTAATACCATGAAAATGCTAGTCATTACCCAAGATTGCATTTAGTGATGACTACCCATGTCCAGGATGGTTGTGGGCACTATCCCTGGTTAGAATTTATGGTGCCCCATCTACTCATCCAGGTTCTTCTTGAAGAGTGTCATAGAGGTGCTCTGTTTCGTATGAATTGGTAGCCTGTTCCAAAGATGCAGCAGTTGCTGTTAGTAAATCTGTCCCTCCAGCATATCCTGTTTAAGTCAGAGGCCATATTTAGGTCCCTGGAACAGTTAGCCCTAGTCTTGTTTGATTACTGATATGCAGTAATTTCACTAGGTTTGGGTCCTGGATTGCTCTGCAGGCCAGGCATAAGTCTCCCCTGAGAAATCCATATGATACAGAGTGTAGTGACAGGGACTTTAGTCGGTCTGTGTAAGACACATGCTGGAGTCCCTTGATTTTCTTTGTTAGGAAGCTTTGAGGTCTCTGCTGTTGCTGCAGGCGCTTTGTATGGTACATGCTGAATGGTACATTATACTCAGTTATGGGCCAGATGTAGTGTCGAATATAGAGGGGTTATAACCTCTTTTCCTCTTGAGGCAATGTTTTTATTAATCAAGTGTGCTACGTAGAAAGCCGTTCTTACTACAGTAGACACCTAGTGGTCAAAGTTAAGGTTGCAGTCAACTTGTGATCCTAGGTCCCTTACCACTTCATGGGTACTTAGGGTATTGTTGTTGATTTGATAGTGTGAAGGGAAATTGTTTGTGTTGAAGGGAATGATGATGCATTTCTTTGCATTCAGTTTGAGATCGAGACTAATACACCAGTCGTTGGTCTGTGTGAGACCCTCCTGGAGTATACTAACATCATTTGGGGATTCAATGATTGCACCTAGTTTGTAGTCATCTGCAAACATGGTCAACCACAACCCCTTAGTTTTGACCTGAACTTCTGAAAAGTATATACCAAACAGCAGAGGGCTCAGCATTGACCCCTGTGTCACCCTACTGGTAACAGGTCAGCTGTTTGATGTGGAGTCACCCACTTTGATAGTGTGTGTCTGGTTTGTGAGCCATTTGGCAACCCATCTTACTTTGAAGGAGTTTACATTCAGTTTGCTAAGTTTATCAGTAATGCCTGAATGTGGGATTGTGTTGAAAGCCTTGGGCAAGTCGAGGTATGCTGTGTGCACAGCTTTGCCCTCATGAATGGCCCTGGTCTCATTTTCAAAGAAGTCCATCAGCTTTAACAGGCAGGATCTGCCCTTGAAGAAGCTGAACTGGGTAGGATCCAGGGTTTGGAGGTTGCCTATGTCTTTATTTCTGAGGTCCATAATGATACATTTCATGCCTTACAGATGAGGCTGGTCAGGCTTATGGGTCTATAATTCCCTGGGTTTGTTGCTAGGCCACCTTTGTATAGGGTTCTTTACATTCTCATAAATAGATTCCTTTAATCTGATTGCCATTTAGCCTTGCTGGAAGCAGTGTTGTGCCAGTACACTGAGTAAGGTCTACAATACTGAATATGGACATCTACACATTGATTAGTCTGACTGGCATCCCACACATTAATGGAAAGCATATACAACCAACTAGTCCAGCTCAACAGAACCCTTTCTCCTTGATCTAGATTTATATGATTTTGTCAAGAGCTGATCGTATACCCTGAATTTTAGTGAGATTCCTTGAGTCATGCCTGCAAAGGAAGACTACTTAACTATTCATACACCAGACTTAGATCTGATAAAATCCTTTGATTTATTCCACATTTGTAGGACATGGTGAGAATTACACAGCACAATTGCAGTGCTTTTGTAATCAGGTGATCAGTTGAAAAGAGATTATTTAGCTTACATAACCCCGTGAGGAACCAATGAATTCCTCTCCATAGGAAACTACATCTGGCACTTTCTTTTATTTACATGTTGCTCTTCTTTGAAGAAAAAGTGGGCAGGCATTTGTGGATGGCAAAATATGTACCTACTATTATATTGCAAGACAAAGTCTTTAACTTTCACTTTTGGTACAGTAATAATAGCCTTGACGTCAGCATAATAAAATGCAATATCCTACATTGCAGTCAAAGAGAAATCCCTCTTCATTACAACATTAATGGGCAGTCATAACAGATATATCATGAGGTTAGGGATTTGGGTACAGTTGTTGAAGCTGGGCTTGATTCTGAATTCACCATAGAATCCATGGATAGAAAAGACCTAAGTGTGGCCCTTATAATATTAAACAACATGTCCAGTTGACCAATGGATGTGATCTTTCTTCTCTATACTTTATTGACTCCTCCAGTCAAATTCCTCAAAGGGGACCTCTGAAGTCTTTTCAGTGCAAAGTATGATGACAGACTCTGGAAAATCTTTACTTTTAGTATATCCTGGAAATAGTAGTTGTTCTGGAAAGCTTACACATGCAATCAATATATTTCGTAACTCAGGAATTAATAGGTACATCATCCAGTGTTTTATATATACTGTTAAACTATCGTTTAGTTGTTTTTGTTTGTTGTTTTGAAGTTATCAAGTATATAATCCTTTTTATGTTAATGCGATACTCAGTTTCTATCTGAACCAGAGCAAATGAGTTCAACAGAAAACATTAGAAGACTTACTCGTCTGCTGGGGAGGAATCCAGTGGCAAATAACAGTGAGCAGCAAATCAAAAATGAAAGATAACAATGTTAAAATTATTTATTATTCTAGATTCCCTGGAAATGTCAGTAAATATTTGCTCAAGTGTTTTTATGTGATCCTGATCAGGCATGACAAACAACGGCATCATCGATAAATATGACTTTGCTAAGATATGCTCCAGGCCTACAGGATGTTAGTAATGCCGGCTTCTAGACTGAATGATTCATATTAGAGATAGGTGGAAATGTGGGTACACTTACAGAAGTAGGTGTATGTATGGGTGCAGTTGCAACAGTATTTCTATTAACTGCAGTTTGTAAGAGAGAAGTATCTGTGGGGGGGCTTTGGCAAAGATTGTTTAACAACATCAGCATTTGTTGCTGTGTTGTGATGCAGTTCTACTGAAATGCAAAGAGCTCATCCTCCAGTTTACACATGTAACTGCATCTCTCACAGGTAAAATCTGTACGCAATACAAGCATTTGGATGTCAGTAAACATGAAACAATTGATAGATTGCCTTAAGACTCCTTGTGATAGCAGACTGGAAAGGCAGAGAGATATATGAGCAGCCGATGAGGTTATATAGCTGGAGGAAAATAATGCAGTCTAAAGTATTGACTTGTATGGTGCATAAAGGAGGAGCATTATATAATCTAAGGTGAGTATACTACAAGAACTTCATATATGTGATTGTGTGAGCAGTAGATCATTTTGTTAAGCAGAAGGAAATACTGGAGAATAATGAAGGGTAGAGTAACCATGCTGCGTAGAATGGGGACTAAGGAAGAGTAGCTGCATTATTTTCTGGACACCTACAGTAAGGAACAGTCATGTAAACAACAAGGAATAAGTAAAGCAATCATGTAAGATATAGAGACTTAGTGTCAAAGTACAGTGCTTAATATAACACAGATGTTGTGCAAAAAGTGAAATGCAGACTTATGCTGCGGATCAAACAGAATATACATAAAAAGACAATCACAGAGTCGAACGTTACAAGTTAAAGTAGCTGTTAACTAAAGCAGCAACTTCTGAAGCAACGGATACAAAACAACTTCTAGCCATGCATAGCACACGGTATATGAAAGACAATCTCCACTGGAATGTAGTGTGAGCAGAACACAGCAAAGTAAAAATGATGACTGGAAGGCACAAAGGTCCTGTCTATAAAAAACCTGTACCATTATGACTAATTACAGGACAGGTTTGGTTCATAGGTATTTACTAAGCAAATGACCACTATGGTTTTTTAAGCCTATCTATGTGTCCCAGATCTCTGATAAGATCTGGTACCCTTGCAAAGTGTAAAGCAGGGGCTTGGGAGATGAAACATTTACAAGCAGGGTCCTGGGAGATGAACCCTTTACAGGGTGACTGTATCCATTAGAGATATAGGTGCCAATCCAGGAATTCATTTTCTGTTCCTTATCCAGTTTTGCAATTCACACTTGAATCGGATTAGAGAGGAACTCTGCTTCACATGGATGGGGAGCCTGTTCCAGAGATAGAGCAGTCTCTTGGATACATACCTGTCTTTCCTGTAGGTCCTATTTATATCACAGGCAAGGTTTAAGTCTTTAGAATGGTAATTCTTGTGCTGTTTGTTGTGCAGACATGCAGGAGGCCATTCAGGGTGGGGTGTGACAATGTTTTTTATGCCAGGCATCAATCTCCCTTCAAAATCCTCTAGGAGACAGAATACAATGATAGGGCCTTGAGGCATTCTGCATAGGTCATGTTACTTACACCCTGTATTCTTTTAGTGAGGAACCTATGCGGACATTCCAGTTGTTGGATTTGCCTGATTAGGTACATACCAAATGGGGCATCATACTCAGGAATATGTCTGATGAATGCCAAATACAATGGAACAATGACTACATACCACATCTTGTTTATAAGCTGCACAACGTGTAATGATTTCTTCACTACTGCAAACAGGTGATGGTCAAATAGAAATTAGATCTCATTCTCATAAAGTGCACTTTTATGTAAAGTATGAATAGATAAAAAAGAGTCATCCTTATCTTGTTGCAGGAAATAAACTTAGAAAGGGATCATCACATAAGTTGTAGCAGGTCATGTGGTTTATAAATTATTCTATGGTGTGATGATGGAATAACAGTTGATGATGATAATCTTATATCAGGATATTCAGGAAGTTCTTTTCTAGCACTGAAATACTGTCTGTGTCATCCTTATTGTGGGGCCAGATTGTCTGAGAGCAAACTCTCTAGCTATTACAGATGAGTGGATAACGATCCATTAGACAACATGATACCTTAACTATACTGCCAGGCATAATTAGATTAATGGCTTTTTCATCTCTGTAGTAAAGGATGGTTTGAATCCAGTTTTATTGTACTTATTTCAAGAAACCTTATAGCAGGGACACATTCCTCGAGTATGGAAAGCAATATGTAAGGGCTGAGATGCAGGTTATCCAAGTAATTAAAGACATAAAAGTTTAAGAAGTACATTTGACATTAACAGGGCACTGATAAGGGTCTTAACAGTATAAGCCAGACAATTCTTAGACACAAATCAACATGGCTTTACAAAGGGAGGCTACCAAATGTAGCACTTGATTCTCACAATATGATGTCATGGGCTGTCAGACAAACAGAAATAAAAATGATATAGTCCAGCACAACCATAAACCTTTGCATTCATTTTGTTGGTTCATATACAAATAATGAAGTCCACAGTGGTCCTTATTATTGGCAACAACTGTAGGGCATATACATAGTAGAATAACTGGTAGGTCCAAGAAAGAGTAAAGCAATCTGGTTTCACTACCTATGCAACATCATCATCGACAAACTCCATGAAAGCCTCTACCCTTAAATACCCCCAAAACAATCATGAAGGTAAAAGCTGATTCCCACTTCAATTAACCAGTAAAATGCAAAGGAATACATACCTACATACATACAAATTAAATGGGTTTTTTATATATAGATATAGATATATATATATATATATATATATATATATATATATATATATATATATATATATATATATATATTTATTTATTTATATTTGAAAACTGAAATTAGGAGGACATCTCAAGAACTGAGCAGAAAGTGCAATTAATAGTTTTAAATAATGACAAAATTAATGATATGGCACTATTTTCACAAAAAAAATATTGCACTATAAAAAATAAAATCAATGATATGTCAATATTTTTGCAAAAATGTTGCACTATAAAAATATTCATCTTAAGAAATACTGATCTAAACCATAGTAAGATAATGTCCTTAAATTAACACTACACATTTTCTCCTTTTTGGGTAATATATTTTGCCATCCCAATTTATTTGCACCATCATTTTTATTTTTATCTATACCCATAAAAAGGACAGGAATCTGCCACTGGATATTTAGAGAGCTAACTGCTTATTTATTTTTTTAGTTAGTTATTTATCTGATATTGTTCACGTGTTCAGATATCACAAAACTGTGCACTGTAGATGTATTGTCCATTCAGAAAGATCCACACACACAAGTGGCAAGGTATATCAGCCTCTCACTACTGCATGCAATAAGTGCATGAATTTAATCAATCTTAGAAATATTAATAGACCAAGAACTCTGACTTTCATTGATTATGTACAGTTAGCACCGTTTTCACATGGATGACTGCCTCTTATTTTTTCTCTTTTAAACTGTTAACCAGCTTAGAAATTAAATCTGTACTGTGTTGAAAATACACTTCAGAATACCTTTTACATTATGTTATGTGCCAATATTCAGATCTTTAAATGTGTATAGTGTTGCACCAAAAATGGTGACAAGAACAAAACTGAATTATTGATGGGGGGGGGGGGGGTTGTTTCTTCTAATCAAATAAATCATTTCATTTATGTTACTGTATAATCACTTCTCGGGAATAGCTCCTTTATTTGAAATTGGGAATGAGGTAATTTGAAAATACTTTAAATGTAGTCTAACCATGCATATTCTCCTCATATGTAACAATCAAGCCTAACTTACTCTAACTAGTGATGTATTATTATTATGGATATGGTGAAGATAGTAACTTTTGGCTTGCAGTAATAAGTTCTTACTCAAGGGTTTTTGACATGCACTCATGATGAGAGTTCCATCCAAAAAACACTGATTGATATGTCCAAGAAATTATTAGTAAATAAATAATAAGAGCAATAAATTGTATAAAGACTTAATTTTGCATTCACATATTGAATGGGTACATGTTACCCAGTAACATCTGTCATGCATACCATCCAACAATAATCAAAATATCTGCTCCACATGCTTATGAGTGTTGTCATAAATCATTAGATTCGCCAAGTAACTCTTAAATAAATGTGCATGTTTTGAGGCCAAAGAGCAGCATTCCTTGTCAAAATAAAATACATGTATTTATTTGTTTTATTTATTTTTTTGACATTTGTTTACCAGGAAAGTCCAACTGGGCTAGAAAGTGTCCCATTTTCAGGGAAGACCAGGGGAGAAAAGCCCCAAGTCACAATATTTCAAAAATCAAATACATATATTTTAAATCACAAAGTGTCATGTTGCGTTACAAAACATAAAGTGCAAATATTTTAAATTAGAGTATTGTGTTACACTACAAAACATGAGTGAAAAAATTATGAAATGAGTAAAAACATAGAACATATGTTTCACAGTACAGTGCAATGAAAAAACAATAGCATGAGTTGGAAACAATTTGTGAGGAAAATCTGAATAGTCATTTATTTGTTACATAAATTAGTATGTGATAAATAAGACCTGAGACTATTCTAATAAGATATGTAAAGAGATGTTGGAGATTATATGATTAGAGACAGTGAGGTGAAATGAATGATTGTCTTAGTGTGAGAGAAATGTTCATATTGTGGTTATAAAAAGAAGAAATATGGAGAGAAAGAGATTATAAGAAGAGTGCAGGCTAAGTTGTCTCCAGGTTGCTTAGGCGAGTATGCAGGAAAGAGGAAGAGGAAAGTCTTCACAGTTGAAGTAAATACAGTCAGGTAATGGAAAAACAAAAAAAGGAGTGGACTAGCAGGCTGGAGATGGTTATGAAATGTGATCTAGTTTGAAGGGGGTGAGTTAAGTATAGTGAGTAAGTTCAGCCAGGACTGGCACAGGAGGAGGTGCAAGAGTTTGTAAGGTATTCTTTTAGGGAGCATTTAAAGGCAGTAGGTTAGAAATAGTTCTGGTGGTTACAGGAAAGGAGTTTCATTTTGCTACTAAGCATGAGTATAGGCTTTATCCATGGAATTTATTCAGTTTATGTATGGTAAGAAGTTGTCTTCTGATCTAAGAGTTCTTTTCGGAAAACATATGTTGAATAAAGGGGTAAGATTTGGGCAGGCTAATGGTTTGTGTATAATTTTATGTATTGTTATAAGAAGAATGTAGGAGAGTTGGGGGGGGGGGTTTCAGCCAGGTAAGGGTGTGCAGAGCTTTACAGTGATGGGTAAAGGAGGATAATTAGCAGCAAACTTAGCAATTTTTTTGTAGCAACTTTTCAATTTGTTTTTAGAATTGGTGTTCCATACTGTAGGGAGGGCAGGCAGTAGGTTTGGCTAGACTAACTTTTGTTTTTCTGTATACCATGCTTAGTTTTGGGTGGGTTTTCTTGATATTTCTTTAGATGTAGAGGTTAAATTTAATATAGTCCTTTATTGTGATGGTGGACTAATTTAATTTCAGTGCCACTTGCTGAAAATATTTTGAAAGATGCATTGTTAGGGGAGTGAGGTTTTGGGGTAAAGTGGAAGAATTTGCTTTTTTGAGGGATGACTAGGAGTTGTGCCATTGTAAGCCAGGTTTCAATAGAGACGGCAGGTTGTTGAGTGATTCCTTGGAGATGAGTTAAGCTGTTTGAGGATCAGATGATGGCAGAGTCATCCGTATATTGAATCAAGGTGCCTTCACTAGAAGATGAATGTAGCTAATTGATAAAAATATTGAATAGTGGAGGGCTTTGTGGGACTCTTGTGGAAGTATGAATGTATACAGAGATGGGTCATTGCCATTTTGCAGCTTATTGCATGTTGACAAGGTAGTTTGAGAACCATTGAATAGATAGAGGTACTAGAACCAGGTTGGAAATTTGATTGAGGAGTTTGCTGTACAACACCATGCCAAAGGCTTTTGCTAGATCTAGAAATATTGCAGATGCAGGTTTATTAGAGTTGCAAGCTTTATTGACAGTGTCTGTAAGTGAAAATGCAGTACAGGTGCTGTGATCTGGTAGAAATCAGTGATGCATATTGGTGATTAGCTTATTTTCTAAGAGATAGTGGAGAAATTGTTGAGGTATACATCTTTCAAGGGTTTTATAGAGGGGAGTCAGGATGGCTATGGGACAGAAATTTGTAATGTTAGTGGAAGTATCTCCTTTATGTAAGGGGATAATATGCACCATTTTGCACAAGTTAGGGACACAGGATCCTGTTATTGATCTATTACTAAGAATGCTGACTGGGTATGCTATTGCATCTGTGCTAGATTTAGGCATTCTGGGGAAAGGTTGTCGACTGAAGAAGAACAAGATTTTAGTTTATATAAATGTTTTTATGAGATTTAAAGAAAATGTTTGAAAGGTAAAGTGGGTGGAGTCGTCTGTATGAGTATTAGGGAGCTTGCAGATAGGTGAGTTTTTTTTAAGGAAATGTGCCAGGGTTTAAGTTATAGAAAGTTAGCTCTATGGAAGGGGGTGTGTCAGGTGAGTTTGAGTTTAAGTTGGCTGCTCATTCTATGAAGTATGTATTAAAATAGGTGGCTGTTTGAAGAGGAGGAATGTCTGGGTATGTGCGGTAATCCTTTTTTGTACCTGGGCTGACATGAGATGATAAGGAGGACCAGAATTTTTTGGGGCTGTTTTTATGGCTATCTTGTAGCAGAGTATACTAGGACTTTTTATCTATGTTAACTTGTTTCCTGACTTTGTTTTGTAGCTGTCCGAATAGTTGTAAATTTTTGACATTTTTATTCTTTGCCATTTAATCAATGTTTTGTTTCTGTCATTCATACGGAGTTTACATTGGTTGTTGAGCCATGGGATATGGCTGTTTTTAATTCTTTTTGTATGCCATGGCTTTAAGGTGTTAAGAATATTTAAAAATGTTGCACTGAAGTATTCAACTGCATCATTTAAGGTGATTCTTTTTAGCATGGACCAGCTAATAACTGCTTTTACACACACACACACACACACACACACACATATATATATATATATATATATATATATATATATATTCATATATGGGTGCATGTGTGGGTGTGGGTGTTTGTGTGTGTATATAAATATTATATATATATATATATATATATATATATATATATATATATATATATATATATATATAAAATGGTTGAGGCCTTTCTGACTTGGCCATGTAATTATAGAAAAAAAGCATTTATATGGCCTTCAGTATGACTCTGAGTTCATAATTTAATTTAATGAAGATTGGCTCTCACAGAGGTGAAAATGTACAAATCAGCAGCAAGCACTTAAAAAGACCCTCTTCTCTGCAGTATCTGGGAAACAGTTTATCTAGCCTCTCATCTAAAATAAGGTAATCAGGAATAACTAATCATATTCCACTTGAGTTGTGCAAGTCCATGCATGCAGCACAGTTACTGTTCAAGTTCTGGGTGCTTCAGACATCTTTTAACAGGTATCTTCTGTCTCTTTGCTTCATCTTTAATCTTATTTCTGTTTGATCTGGGTTATGCAGTCGTAGCTCTGAAAAAAGTAGTGCTGGATGGTGCAACAGTTCTAAATTTAAACAGTAATGGATCCAATCAGTCACTAGGAAACTGCCCATTTTCTACAGGCGATGTGAAAAAAATGTCTTTGCCTCTTATCAATCAAGACGTAGCCAGGTGTATCATATCCAACATTACTTGAGCTGAGCAGGTACAAACAGGTAACACAGCTGTAGGTCAATTTCCCGGTGTTATAGCAGGCTTCTTTTTTCTCTGTGATCCTAATCTCTTATTCTTTTTGGCCAAGATGCAGCTGTCTGCATAATGTGCATGTCAGCAAAACAGGGCACCAGAGGGGAACACTAATGGCTCCAACTGAGACAGAAACCACCCTATCAATAGTAGGCATTGGGATACCAAGTTATCCCTGCAATGGCTGGGATACAGTGTTATCTGCTTCTTTTCTCACAAGAGACAATCAGGAAAAACAAATATTGCACTTCTACAATTGAATAAATCAAAAAAAGATCTTGTGTTTGCTTACTGGAGAAATGTAGTGGTTGTTGTTTGAATTTAAAAGTATACAAATTCTCCTAAAAATACACTACATATAAACACTTCTCATAGAAGCATTTTCCCTATTCATCAGCATACTTTGCAAGACTTCCATTATTTTTTGTAAATACATCATTGAAATATAAATGAACAGAATGCAATACTTTTGAATCTCATTTGATTGTACTGTATGTTCTTCCATGCTGCCATCCATATGCACATACAAACAAAATGGTAAATAAAATCATATATAAAATGCAACTTTGAATAGCCCAAAGATTTCAAGCTTGCTCTAAAGAACTACCTCTTCAACACTTGGACCTGTGCTTGCCAAATGTAACACTCACTCCTTCACCACCTCCCCCCTGCCACTACATTGCTATCTTCCCTTAAACATCCCACCTACCTTCCTACATCAACTCTCAACTCTTAAGACACTGCTCACTAACACATTTATACCCTTCCTCCCATCTATTGCACTTCACTCAAACCTAGCCATCTTTTTCTAATATTATTCCTATAAAGTATTTAATGCATTTCCCCACAAATCCCTACCAGATATTCTGTATTTCATTATTTCTTTGTGTAATACATACCTTTAAGAGAAATACCCTTTAATCTGATGCATTGGAACCTTGTATTCTCTAAGCTATCTGACTGCATCTCAAAACAATGATACAATCTTTTGTTTGCATCTAATGTATTGTATCATTACACTGTATTATCTGTGAATGACTGTACTGGAGCTTTTCTCCTCGGACCTCTACTGAAAATGGGTCCCTGACCCTGTTGGACTTTCCCGGTTACCAAATGTCAATAAATAAATAAATAAACACATTTTTTGTGTTACTATTATTTTTCACAAGATGGAATGAGAGAATGAAGCAAAGATCTACTCCATCCCCCAGATTTACTAATCTGACATGCAGGACTAGCTTAGTCCTGCATATAAGCGACCATTTAAGAGCGGGATGGCAGAGCACCATGCATATTAATGAAGGTGCTCTGCCTGAGCTCCACATCTTACATGGACCATGTAAGAATGCGGGGGGCATGTCTGAGAACAGAGCTCTCAGAATATACATGTCCCCGCAATGAAGAACAGCAGAAAGGCCAAAAGAATGAGCAAGACCACTCATAAGTGTCCGCATACCCCCAGCAACATCCCCCACATGTACAACAGCAATAGTAAATACAAATAAAACAAACATACCATTTCTTTTTTAATGAATCCGATTAAATCTAACTATAGGTGCATAGGTTTGCCCATCGCTTAACTATGGTTAATGCAGCTTAAATGGCTGAAGAGGATAACAAGGAAGATATATGTAAATGAAGCAGTATAGCAATAGTGTAGTAGGCACAACATTCGCCTTATGAACAAGAATTTCTTGTTCGAGTCCCACTACAGCATGTTCCATTTTCCATGTCAAATCACGTTATGACCAATATTTTAGTTATATAACCTACTAAATAACATATATTTGTGAACTGGAGTACTGCATTAAATGCAGATGTGAGGTGTCAGTGTCATAATGTTGCAAACTCCACATATAATCACATGTGCCCCATACAGTATATGTACACAGGAATCATGGATACAAATGGAAGGTAAAATATGTAATGAATGATAACTCCATACAGCTTCCAAATCCCCTACCTTCCCAAGAACCATTAGATATTACTGTCTAAATCAGTGCAGTTGTAAGCGGGAGTAAGCACTAGTAAGCAAGTGTAAGCACTATTACGCAGTAGTAAGCATATGTAAGCACTAGTAAGCAGGTTTAAGCTCGTTGGTGTGGGGGTAAGCAATGCGTACACAGGTTAAGCAATATGGAAGCTAACATTCTGTAAGCATCATTAACTGGAGGTTAGCAGTGCTTACCCTCGCGCAAACCCGCACAAACCCACATACAACTGCTTAAAAGTGCCTTAATCACTCTGTATCCAACGGCCCTTGTTCTGCCCAGCAACAAAATAAACAGCCTTGTAGGTCTTGAACCCAGGACCCTATACATTATAGTCACAATAGTTAACCACCAAGCCATCACAGCAGTACAGAACAATGAGGTATCACCAAACAAATCCTTACTATAGTAAAATCAGACTGAACATGTGAAAGGAATCAGTATACAATCATATGTTCTATAACCCACTACGTAACATAAATATGTGAACTGGAGTACAGCAGTAAGCCCAGATGTGAGGTGTAATTGTAATAGAGTATTGAAGTCCCCAATTAAACACAAGGACCTCATACAGTGTACATACACATAAATCATGGATAACAGACACACACACACATATATATATATATATATATATATATATATATATATATATATGATGCAATGAATAAAAAAATCAATGCCAAAAGGCAAATATAATGCAAATTAAATATTAAGCAAAGCTAAGCATTGCACAGGCCAGCTTAGTTGGTGTAAGCGATGTGTAGGCCAGCTAACTCAATGTGCCCAGTGGTATACCCCTTTAAACAATGCCAACCTTAGGTAAGCCAGTTTGCCCATAGCTTAGCCTTTTCAAAACCAGCCAATCACGACAAAGTGCGGGAATTCAGCCCTACTTAAACCCAACAGGCGGGAATACATCACATAACTGGTTATAGCTTCCCCTTGCAGGAACCATAGCAGAAAGGGGAGAGGGACTGCACATCCGGGCGCAGTGCTGGGGCATCCAGGAGTCCAGAGCAGGACTCCTTGTCAAAGACCATGAGCAGAGACTGCTGCAGGGCCAGTACCAGGGCTCCCAATATAAGGCAAAAGCCTGGAACTGTCATGCCAGTGATCTCACCAGTACCATTAGCATACCCCGAACTGGTGAGCAGGTCAGGCATCACTATGCTGACCTGAAGCAGCGTAAGGGGGATCTCTTGAATCAGTGGATCCAAGAGGCTAGGATGGCAGCGGCTGTCCCAGCTGTGTGTAAGTATCACTTCACTATGTGTGTAATAATTGCCAGCTCATGTATATTATGGATAGGTATGGCTAAATATTCCTCTTATGTCCTTTACAGCGACAAGTGAGTGGGCCGTGTACCAGGAGGCTCATGGCTGTCACCTGCAGAGGTTGCGATGTGAGGCAGGTCAGTAATACTCTTGCATGTACTGTCATAGGAAATAAATCTAAAAGCATTAGTAAGGTAATTGACAGTATATAATCTGTATTGTTTAAGGCAAGTACAGCATACACCGGAGAATATGGCAGGAAGAGTCTCATATAGTTTGCATGTAAATAAAAGCATAATATCTTGATAGTAAAGGTCTAACTGCTGGACTGCATGAATATATTCTGGTATCATATGGTAATATAGATTTGCAATCACTTAATAGTACTGTTGTATTAAGCACTGTTACCCACACTGTGCAACATAAATAAAATGTGTAGGAATGTCTGTATATGACTGGTGTAATCCCCAGAGGTCATTTAGTACAACTGAAAGACACTTAGACAGAAAACAGTGAAAAAACAGACAAAAAAAAAATCCAAATAGCACAAGCAACTGAGACATGAACTGTTGTATGTTTAGCACACACAGCCATGGTTCGAATCCTGGGAGTGATAGTAGTTTGCATGCAGAATCATACCCCACAACTGTACAGATAAGTCCAGAATGTTCAGTAAATTGACCTATATCTGCTGCCTGTCACCATGTCCCCATGGGAAACCTGTGGGATGATCCCAGACATATAGGCAGCAAGCAGGAAATACAACCAATCATCACACATCTATGAGAACAAAGCTGGCACACTAGCAACTCCCCAAAATCTTATGAGAGTAATAAGCCACATATGTCCCATTTACACCCCTATGTTGTCAAGCTGTGACCAGAGTGTGTACAGTAACAGAGTGTGATGTATGTGCATAATAGTAATGTGGAATCTGGTACTGTGTGTGGCAACATTCAGGTAGTGCTAACAAACATTGCTCCCACAGGTCTGTCAGATATGAACATTGTGCCAAGAAATAAAAGAATGATACCCTGTACTGGACTGTATACTTTGCTATTGTATGGCATTGTGACTGATGCAGCTGTTCTGAATAATAAGGTATTACTCATCACTGTCATCCACACTGTGCTACATAATATAACTGTCTAGGAAATCCTGTATAAGAGTGTTGTAATACAAGGTCAGAATTTAAAACCACAGGAGAATTATAAGACAGAAAGCAGATAGGAGATATACAGCAATATCTATATAGCACACACAACTGTGATGGACAGTGTTTTAGTTTTAGCAGACACAGCCATGGTCTGAACCCTGGGAGTGGAAGTAGGCTGCATACAGAATCATACCCCACAACTTATATCATATAAATCCAGAATGCCCATATATGGGCTCATATCTGCTGCCGGTCACCCTGTCCCCCTGGGAAGTCAGTGGGATGATCCCAGATGTTTAGGCAGCAAACAGGAAATACAACTTATTGTAACACATCTATGAGAACATACCTGTCACTCTAGCAACTCCCAAAACTGTTATGAGAGTAATAAGCCAAGTATGCCCTATCTACACCCCCATGTTGTCAAGCTGTGACCTTAGTGTGTACAGTAACAGAGTGAGATGGATGTGCATAGTACTAATGTGAAATCTGGTACTTTGTGTGGCAACATTCAGGTAGTGCTAACAAACATTGCTCCCACAGGTACATCGGATACGAACACTGTGGCAAGAAATAAAAGCTTGATACCCTGTACTGGTACTGTTTACTCTGGTATTGTATGGAATTGTGAGTGTTGCAATTGCTCTGAATAATAATGTATCACTGATCACTGTCACCCACACTGTGCTACATAATATAACTGTCTAGGAAATCCTGTATAAGAGTGTTGGAAGTCACTAAAGGTTGAAGAGGGCAATAGTCTACATATGTCCTGGTTCACCTGCATGTGGTCAAGACATGGCCAAAGTCTGTGCAAAAAGAGATGGACAGGTATGTGCATAACATCAACCTGGAATCTGGGAGTATGTGTAGAAACAGTTAGTGTTAACAAACATTTGCTCCACGGGTATACCAGGTAAGAGGTGTAGACTGCAGGCAAATCCTGTTCATGTATAAAGATGACAACAGCCATATCACTGTCAAAACTAAGGCAATAGGGTAGTGTAGTAATACTTGTAAGGTACAGATAACAGCACTGACTAGGAAAGTAATGTGAACTACAGGAATATAGTAGTTGTTAATTGACATCTTCCCCCCCCCCCACCATATCTCCAACAATAAACTAACTACCCACTTCAAATGGTATGTGATGACTTCACTGTTATGATGGGACATATGTCCTATTGGTTGATAATTATTTAAATCTGTTTCTATGCATGTGCTATGTTGAAATACTCCAGCACTGGTGGCATGATGCCATCAATGTACCTGCATGCTGTTGTTATTACCACTAAGGTCCCATATATGTATGTGTTCCATTTGCTATGCAACTGTTCCGTATCTGGTGTCTGGGTTAATGGGAATATCTATGCATGCTGTTATACCTAACCCAGCGGACCCACCTCTCCCACCTCAGCTAGTTGTGGCACCGGGCACCAGGACGTCTGGGGCCCAACCTGGGACCTCCTCGTCCATTGGTCCTGCACCACCTTCGGGTGGAACCACCTCAGGGGATGGGCCTTATCCCCCCTGGGAGCAGGCATGGACAGAAAGCTCTCACCCATCACCAGGTCCGGGTTGTGGTGCATAGAGAGCTCATTCAGCAGTTTGGAGATCTTCTACACCAGCTTGAGGGCCATGTGTCACTACTAGAGGGTTGGCCTAGCTCTCTGACAGCCCCCAGCACAGCCACCTTCGGGGATGTGAAGGTGCAGTGGTGACTGCCCATGGGTGGGGATCTCAGTCCCACTGTTTCCACTAGGGGGCTGATGGGCTTCCAATTTCCTAACACCCCTCCCCATCAAGGTGTTTACCCTCACATGTGTCATTTTGTTTGTCTTGTCTGTTAATCTACCCAACCTACCTCCCCAAATATACCTACTATCCTTCCCCAACATCCCACTCTCACCTGAAAAAAAAAAGGGCAATCTGTTCCCCAAAAAAAAAATATCACCCCATACATAGCTGTCCATTTCGCACACGTGTCCGCTGAACACATGTAATCTGATCTAACTGGCATCACAACATATTATTGTTATCCTCACTCCTCTCTCAGGGGTTTGAGTGTCCAAACCTACCTCCAAATTCAGTGTATATGCACAGCTGCTGCTGTACAAGAAATGGGCAGCTATGGATCTTCCCTACACTGTCCTGCACATCCCTAGCTATTTATCCCACTGCCTTTCCCTCTTTCTGCCCCTTTTTCTCCACTTTCCTATCAACCCCCTTTTTTTTTCTTTTAAAGAAATTAGTGCAGGGGTAAGTGGGAGTAAGCACTTTTAAGCAGCAGTAAGCGGGTGTGAGCCTGTTTGCGCAAGGGTAAGCAATGCCTACACAGGTTAAGCAATTTAGAAGCTAAATTAGTATAAGAAACTGTAACTGGAAGTTAGCAGTGCTTACCTCTGTGCAAACCTGTGCAAACCCACTAACAACTGCTTAAAAGTGCCTTAATCACTTTGTAGCCAACAGCCACTGTTCTGCTCAGCAACAAAATAAACAGCCTCCGTAAGGCTCTAACCCACGACCATACACACCATAGCCAAAGTGATTTACCACTAAGCCAAGTCAGATACACATATCACTAATATTTTCAAAAACATATCATCCAGCCCAGTCATTTAAACATGTAGATGTATGGTTGTGTATACATATATTTATATCTAAATAGATATATACAAATATAAAATTATATATATACATATGCATACGTCTCAAATAAAAAACAACCACCAGTACAACCAGCAAAAAACACAAGGCTGAAGATAGAGAACTCCGTTGGTTGTATCAAGTATAAAAATGCAAATTACAGCTCCAAACAAATAGCGTAGTGTCTTTATTATACGCTTTCGTCGAATGACTTCATCAGAAAACACATACAAAAATATCAGGACTCAATATATAGTCCAACACAAATCAATTAGTCAGTTCATCAATTATTCAATTACCTAATTAAGACCATTTTGGTAAAAAATATATTTAAAAACAACAATATGGTGCCTAAACAAAAAAATTGTTAATGACACCTTTCTTAATACATAATCTACGATCCTCTAAAAAACACTTGATATTAATAGCGTCATTAAGACCAGGGGGTTGGTCAGCCCTTAGTTTAATCTGCCATAGAGTTTCTCTTTGTTCTATGTAATTTTTAAAATTACCCCCTCTTAGGTCCAAATTGCAAACCTCGAGGACAGAAAACAAGAATTTCTTAAAGTTTTGACATTCCTTTGAGTGTTTGTATAAGGCATTGGTCTCATCCTGCCTTTTAATACTGTATAAATGTTCTCGAATTCGAGTCTTTAAGCTCCTTGTTGTCATTCCTATATAAAACCTAGGGCATGAAATACAGGAACCTATATAAACAACACCTCTAGTATTGCAATCAACATATTTAGGGACCTCAAAAGTGCATATGCATACGTCTATTGAGATATATGTCTACATCTATATGTATATATATATATATATATATATATATATATATATATATATATATATATATATATATATATATATATATATATATATATATATATATATATATATATATATATATATATATATATATATATATATATATATATATATATATGTAAGCAGATATATACATATGTGAACCTCAAGGTAATAGCAGTTGTTGTATCTTTCGGCTTTTCCCAGTTAGGGTTTGCCACAGCGGAACTCTGGTCCGCTAATGATTGGCAGTAGATTTTTACGTACCGGCTTGCCAGGCCTGATGCACAACCTTCGACGAAGGTACGCCCATTCACGCATGTCTTCACACAGAAGACGCTTTAGCTGAGAATCGAACAGGACAGCGTCTTACTGTGAGGCGACAACGCTACCGCAGCACCACCACCGCAGCAGATATATATATATATATATATATATATATATATATATAATATATATATATATATATATATATATTTATATATATATATATATATATATATATATATATATATATATATATATATATATATATATATATATATATATATATATATATATATATATATATATATATATATGTATAAGTATATACAGACAATACATCTGTAGATAAAAATGGGAACATAAAAACATATATGTCCACATGCACCATTAATGGGGTTTAGGGGAGCCCAAACAACATAGTCTTGCATGAATAGGTATTCCTTCCCCACAGCCAAACATGTCTGCCCTGCAATACACTACCGACTGTTGCAGATCCCATAACCAGGACCTGACACAACATGGGCACAAGATGTTAACAGTAATCCATCCCATCTGTATGATGTCAGGCTGGTATCAGTAACATATCATGCAGTACAGTCTGGCTACCATAGGGAATGTACAATGTGGAAGCAATCAACATCCCTAGGATACATATACACAAACACATATATGTAGATACAGGTATATATATATGTATATATATATATATATATATATATATATATATATATATATATATATACATATATATACATACATATATATACATATATATATATATATATATATATATATATATATATATATATATATATATATGTATTTGTTTTAGCTCCCTCACAGTTGTGAATAGCAACCTTCTGTAAAGGGTGCTTGATAATTCTTTTGGATGAAACTTTGCCTGCGAGTTGTCATCTGTAGGGTTTGCTTATTGGGACTTGCTGGGACCTCTACATTTTGGATTTGTTGTAAATGACTGTTGAATACGAGTGGAGTTGCTTTTTAGGGACTTTGCTCACTGCTTGCACAGCTTTTAGCTGTTTTATTTCTTAGTTTTATGATACTTCCCTTCCATCCTGCCTGAGTAACATTTGTAGCTTCACTAACTTGTTGCTGTCTATATTGCTTTGTGTTTATTTTGCATAGAGGTGTATTAACTGCTTTATTTATTGAGACGTATTTTGAATGTTTCACAATATTGTAAGAAAAAGTATCCCTCTATTTACTATTGTATCCATTTTTTGAAGATTATCTGCTTTTGTTAATCTGTCTGCATTTACTTATGTGTCACATTTTATTTTGGAAGTTTACTGGATCGGTGGTCAGGCGACTGCTGTCTGCTAATTTAGGAGACCGTGTTTTGTATTTTGATTAAGACAAACTTTGTTTGCAGTCTTATTGCTGGGACCTTTTGAGGTTTCTATATTGCCACATATTTTCTGGTTTGAAAAGAACATATATTTTGTGGTATATCTTAATATCTCTTTAGTTTTTGTAGAGACTGCCTGTCACATTTAAAATTGCTTTATATATCGTATTGTTGTAACTATTGCCTAACGCCTATCACTAATGATGTTGCCATTTTCTTTCCACTTCCCTCTGCTATTTACACTGACATATGTCACATCTTATCACACTACCCTGCAATTCTCCCCTTACCCTCCACTTGGAACCTACATCCCTCCCAAAATCTATCCAGGTCCTACCATACTCCTATATGCTCACACTCACTGTACTCTTCCACACTATTTATTCTTTAAAATAAAATTACTCCCCTTATTAAAACTAATCTCAAACTTAAAACCCAAATTTCTCTATCTCTCCCTCATCCTATCTCTTTACTCTCTATCCTGACAACACTCCTCCTTTCAGGTGATATACATCCCAAGCCTGGTCCTAATATCCAACTCTTATCTTCTAATTCCTCTACTCCATCTACTATTACTATTACCTCTTCCCCCCACACCTGTAGCAATCCTACTCTCACTAGTACCTCCCCATCCTCTATCACTTCTACATACAAAACCAAAAGATTTAAATTCTTCTCCCTTAATATCCAGAGTATCTGCAACAAAGTGCCTGATCTCCATGCTCTCATTCAACACTACACTCCCCACATTTTAACTCTCTCCGAAACTTGGCTAAAACCCCACATCCACAACTCTGAGATCTTGCCCCCCCCCCCCCCGGTTTCAAAATCTACAGACAGGACAGACCTAGCAAAAAGGGAGGTGGTGTCTCCATTCTTTTTTCTGACTCTCAATATTTTACCACTTTCAATTACCCCTCCCTCCTTCCACCCTGCAGAGCTACTCATAGTAACCTGTCATCTCAACAACTACCAAAAAATGGCCATAGCCTCAATCTATATTCCACCAGGGAATAATATCACCATCCTTGAAAACATCTTATCTTGGTGTTTTCATCACATCCCCTTTGAAATATTGACTGGAACTTAGTTAACTCTAATACACCGTCTCATAGTCTCAACCTACATGGTTTTACTCAACTTGTTTCCTCCCCCACCCGCCTTGGCAAAAACCACTCCAATTCTATCCTAGACTGGATTCTCATAAATTCTCCTAACTTGTACCACCAGCCAGGTACACTGTCTGACTCCATTAGTGACCACCTACCTATACACATTACTAGGTACTCACCCAAACTCACTTGTTCTCATCTCTTTAAATACATCCGTAACCAAAGAAATTTCAATATCACTTCCTTTAACAAAATTCTCTCAAATATTTACTGGTCCTGCCTATATTCTTTACCTTTAAATGATGCAGTTAGCTACTTTAACCAGACATTCCTAAACATACTCAACTCTCTGGCCCCTATCAGGAAAATAAAAGTCAAAGCTAAACATGCCCCCTGGCTATCCAAAGAAAACTTCCACCTTATGCATAAAAAAAAAACAATATCAAAAAAACAAATCTTCTGTCTTCCTTCAATCTTATGTGGAACTTAGAAACCTTACTAAAAAAAAAGAGTCAACCAGGACAGAACAAAATTTTACCTCTCTGATCAATCTCTGAAACCTACCAACCCCCAGAAGTTCTGGTCAATCATAAAAACTCTTCTCAACCCTGGCTCACCCACCATCCCCAGTCCTTTTCCCAATCAATCTCCCTCACATACCGCCACTCATTTTAATCACTACTTTATTGATACCATTTCTAAACTTGTACCTAACACTTCTAGTATTCCCAACCCCGCCTCTAATTCCAGTTCCAGTACTATCACTTCTATTACCACACCGACCTTTTCTTCATACCCCCAATCTGACTCCTCTAACCTCTCTGACCCCTTCTTGCTCAAACCTGTATCTGTTAGTTATATTAAAACTCTCCTTAGTAAACTCAAAACTTGTCCCCCCACCCCTGATAACCTACCTTCCCAAATTCTAAGGATTGCTGCTAACTCTGTGGCCCTTCCTGTTTCCATTCTAATAAACCACTCAATCCAAGAATCTATTTTTCCCTCTATTTGGAAGGAATGCTATACAATCCCACTACATAAGGGTGGAAACTCCACAGAACCATCTAACTTCCATCCCATTGCTATTCTTTCTCCCCTCTCCAAAATTCTAGAAAAGTGTATTCATTCTCAACTGCTTTCCCACCTTACTCAAAACATTCTTTTAACCAACACCCAGCATGGTTTTAGGCCCAAACACAGTACTAACACAGCACTTTTATCCTTCTCTCATACTGTAGCTGAGGCCAGAGACAATAATAAATGTGTGTCTTGCCTTTTCTTAGATCTGTCAAAGGCTTTTGACACTGTTTCTCACAAGCTTCTACTTAAAAAACGTTCTCAGCTAAACATTTCTATCCCCACTCTAAATTGGTTCTCTAGTTACCTGTCCGGTTGCTTACAAGCAGTTAAATGGAAAAAAAATCCTTCTCACCCTTTCTGCCAGTTCAGATCGGTGTTCCTCAAGGTTCAATTCTTGGCCCCCTCCTTTTCAACCTCTTCACCAATGGCCTACACACTGCCAGCAATCTTTCCACTATCATACAGTATGCAGATGATTCAACTCTGATTTCCATTTCTGACTCTATCAATAACCTCCACCATATCGCCCAGTCTTCATTTCACTCTGTTGAGAAGTGGGTCTCCAACAATCAACTTATCCTGAAAGCCTCGAAATCTAAGCTTTTACTATTCCTACCTAAAGCTCTAGCCCATCACAAATCCACCTTTCTCGTATCCTCACTAAATGGCACCATCATAACACCAGATTTACACACTAAACTCCTAGGTGTCATCATTGAAGATCAGCTCAAACTAGACATCCACATACTTCATTCTATAAAGAAAACACACCAAAAACTGGGCATGTTATATAGAAACAGCAAATTCCTGACCTCCAACTCTAAACTACTGCTAGCCCAATCCTATCTCCTCCCCATCCTCCTCTATGGCTCCCCTCTATTTTCCAATTTACAATATAACCTGATGGTAAAACTTGACCAAACTTATAACAAAATTGCTAGATTTGTCCCAGCAGCCCCTATAAATCCCATCACTGTTCTGCTCTCAAAAAACTACATCGGCTCGAATTCCCACACCTTCTGACCAACTGTCAGTTGATCCAAGCTTTCCGAATTCTTAATTCTAACTCTGACTGCCCATCTCTGTCCAACCTGATCTCCTGGTACACCCCTCCCCGATCCCTGCGCAGCTCTGATAAACTCTTTCTACAAGTCTATAAACCCAATATTAACATAGGTAAAATACTTTATAAACACTCCATCTCCCTTATTTGGAATAATCTTCCACGCCATATTAGAAGTCATACCTCTCTTCCTAACTTCAAACATGACCTTATTTTGTACCTCCATAACAACCCTATATGTACCTGTAACCGTCCTACTTAACTCCTCCCTTTCCATATTCCCATTTCTCCACTAGACTTATCATTAAGACCTTTTTCTCTTTCTTATCTTACTTTATCCAATTTGCTCTTCTTTCTATACCCTCCCTCTTTATATAATTTACTTTATCCTATTGCTCTTCTTTTTTTCTCCTCCCTCTAGATCACTCATTCCTCCTCTACTCCTATCTTCTTTTGCACTTTCCTTCTTCTGACCTTGTATACAGCTATGGACTATTCCTTGGATTACATTTATTTTTCTTATCTATTGTATCCATAACTTTGTTTTGCTCTTTATATTGTTAACTTGTCTCTATTTGTAAGTATATGTATGTTTTGTTCGGGGCTTTTCCCCTCAGGACAAACCCAGTTAAAAAATGTGAAATAAAATAAATAAATAAATTATATACATATATATATATATATATATATATATATATATATATATATATATATATATATATATATATATATATATATATATATATATATATATATATATATATGTGTGTGTGTGACTACACATGCAAACACAGAGATATGTATAGGAAGATCCATATGTAGAAGGTACACACAATATGGAACAGCCACTATGCCTACAGTTACCACCTTACCAACTGGACACTGTATGAGCCACCCATACAAATGACAATTGTTGCAGGCAACATATATACGCATAGAGAGGTCAAAGGATATAACACCACACACAGGTTTGCTTACATGGGAAAGCTTTATTTATGTAATATTACAGTTGCATATGTCATGTCATATAGCTGTTTAGACACTGACATTCATATAAACAGAATAATGCAACTGTGAAACAGTTATACTAATGCAGTAGTCTGGAAAGGTTTACATCTGTTACTGTCCAGGCTGAGGCCTTCAAGTAGTACAATAGTAATGACAGACTGGGCCACAGGATACAAAACAATCAACAGTAAGTAATGCAGATGTATAGTCCAGCAGCCTCTGTCTACACTCTGTACACAATCCCTAGGGGGTAAAGACCTCAGGTGACACAATGGGATTTATCTGTTACATAACAAGGCATAACTGACACCATCACAATCATACTGACAAACAGAACAGTCTGTATGGCAGGAGGCAGTAAGCCTGCATTTACCAAAGGTGAATTGTATGGTAATGTACATCCAGATACCTTAAGGCACCTTACCCCTGATACCCCTACATGTTGTAACAGACTAGCTTAGTTATGCTGCCTCCCCCCTCCTAGACTCAATAATACAGGGCCATATACCACAGTGTTACATACACTGGCCTCTGGAGTACATAAGGGCACATATGTATTGTGTAGGTGAAGTCCACACATATATATGGACCCAACCCCAAAGTATATGTGGCGGACACAACAGCAGTGGACTGATGACAGGAATGGCAGCATGACATACTCATAGCCCACTACAAAACAACCCCTGACAGCATGTCATATGTACAAAGCCTGGTATGTAGGTGGAGGACAGAGGCTGGAACACAGGCCCATATGTGCAAAATTGTTGTCATACACTAAGCAAGTTGCTGGTGTTACAGAATAGTCTGCAACATACCCTTAGTCAGGAATTTGAATTTAGAAACAGAAATTGATGTAACCATGTACTAATAGCACTCAGCACACACACTGCCAGTGATACATTCGACACAAGACCTGTGTGGTGGACAGGCAAAACATAATAGACACACTTCTGGCCATCAAGAGGATAGGCTCACAGTTGAGAGCTATGCAGACAGACTGCATTCCAAGTTAAACTAGTATGTACACACAAACCCTCTAACACCGGTGCTATACAATGCATACAACAACACTACTCACACTTTGTCTATAGTTCTGGACCCTCCTACAAATATGTAGCTGGCCTGAATGTGCAGGTTCTCCTGTAAGAGGTATTGCTACTTGTTGACTGTAACACTGCTGCCCACACACAGGAAGGATGTCCATCATACAGGAAAGGTAAAGGGACCACGCCCACAACATGTAGGGATTTATAGTAGTTGGTTGCATGACAGTGGTAATTGGAAATACTATACAGCATGCTGCATGCAGGTAGCAAGTGGAGGACACTGATTGGTGCAGAGGCCTTCACCTGATTTTGTGCATCATCTACAAATTCCATGCTGCAATCTATGCAAATCAGCTCATTCCATTTACTGGAGAGAGACTGATAGTGAGAGAGAGAGAGAGAGCGAGAGAGTGTGTGCATTAAAGGAACAGAAAAAAATAAAAAACGAAACCATCCAAAAGAGTTTGCATTCCCAGAACAGGTATGTGAAGTATATATGTATGTAATTGACTGTAGTACTTGGTCTTTAATAATGGGATATATGATGTGGAATTATTTATATGTGCATTAAGGTGTTGTTGTTGTAATGATGTTCAGCTGAACAACTGCTGAGGACAATAGAGTCCATCCCTGTGGGTAGTGGGCCATACCCATTAACCATGCAGAGCATCACTGACTGATAAGATGTAAGCCATCATAGTGTGTGTTGTGTAATGGGAAGTATGTATATTACGTGGCCAATAGCTGGTGGTGGAAATAATGCCATTATAATTGACATGTGGGTTCCACAGCCCACCTCTTGCAGGATATTCAGATTAGCCTGTATTGTAGCATGCAGGAATGCCATAGGTGTGTAGTAGGGTTACCTGCAATCTGGCCCTGCATATACCCCCCTAATGTCAGGATGTATCCATATGTGGCATCTGTCTGTGTTGTAGCAAGACAGGACAGCACAGCTGTGCAGGAAGGTGAGATTGTGGACCTGATGTCTGAATGTACCCCACATATAGGTATGCATATGTGTACATATATATATATATATATATATATATATATATATATATATATATATATATATATATATCTACATGTATGTCCACAAATATACAGATACCCATGTGTAGACATATATATGACCACATATATACATCACATATATAGATGTATACCTATATGCACATGAAAACATATATACAAACACACACACAAACATATATGTATGTAAATACATGTCCCCTATATTACTACTGCAGTGCTGCATGATATGTGCGAGGAAACAGCACACACCAATACACAAAGATATGTACAGCTGTCAGTGTGTGCAACATGGACTGGTATGACACATGTGAACCCCTTGTTGGGACCACATTGCCCTTGTCTGTGAAGTATGGAATGGGAATATGGGGAAGTATTGCAGGTATAGTTGTGGAGGTGGTCAGGGTTGGTAGATATAGAGGAAAGCCTACAGGGGTGGTATGTGACACATGTGGTGGGTAAACACCCTGAATGGTGTGTGTGGTCTGTGATGTGAATGCCCCATGGGCCCCAGTATGGACACAATGGGAACAAGCCTCCCACCCACTGCTACTCACAACAGCAGTCCATGTCCCAAAGGTGTCTGGCCTGGAGGCTGAGCAGGAGGAGTATGAGGGCACTGTGAATGTGTACTGGCTGCCTCATGGTGATGTAGCATATCCCACATGTGTCTGTGGAGCCCATTATGGAACAGACCCTGGACCTGATCTCAGGGTACAGGAACATGTCTGTGTGTGCCCCCAGGGGGGGGACAACATCTCCTGGGCTGGTTCCACCTGTCGGTATTGCTGGGCCAGTACATGAGGAGGCCCCAGGTTGGGTCACACATGTGATGTGGCCTGATAACATGTACAGATGAGTTTGACGAGGTGGTTTTGCTGGCCAGTAGTACATATACATGCTATTGTGTCACTATTATAGAACATATGTTGATAGTAATAGTCTACACAATCCCAAAACATGTCCAACAGCAGGCATAGATAACTGCAAAAATACAGAATGTCAGATGGCCAGCAAACACATAGCAAGTCACAGGCATATATGGAACCGTTGTGGCCCTGATAATGGCATGCAGGTGAATAGTCTGTAACAGGTGAGCAATGATAGTGTCCACACAGGGAACATGGCTACATACACATTGCACAAAGTGTTGTACAGTACAATATCTGCCCCACTGGTAGGTATGCTGTAGCCATACCTACTGAGGTGTGTGTACAGTTTATTGTCACTGATATAGTGGGGGGGTGACAGTGATATGTATTAAGAACTGTGGTAACCTTGCTGCATGACTTGCTCACACCTGTGTCCATCTTTATGTATTTCGGACACGATGTTTCATGGAAGTCTGCCAGCCTACACAGAAGCTGAAAATGAAATCCTGCTGAATGAACTCATACAGCACTATGCAATTTTGTTTGGCCAGGCTGCCCATGATCGGCAGGAGCAGACTGCCCTGTGGAATGACCTAGTCCACAGAGTCAATGATGGACTGTACAACTGCAGTTATAAGCAGGTCCGGCATCATTGTTCTGACCTGCTTCGCAGTGCCCATCAGCATGCTGCTGCAGTCTGGGGGGATCACCTCACCATGGGGGACCCATGCCATCCATTCCCCCCTGACATGTGTGTAGGAGCTCGTAGCCAGCATCATGGCACCTGCCTGTCCGGCCAGCCACCAACCGCCGGACACCTTTGTGGAGGTGGGTTCCACTCACACACTGGCTGAGGAGTGTGCAGGTAAGGCTACAGGTCACATCAGTGGACCACTGTTGCATATACATCCGCATTGGTACAGGTAGATCATGCATATCTGACATGTCATAGATATATATTTGTTGCTCCATAGTAGTGATAAACAGATGCCCATATGTGGTAGTATTGTGGAAATGTACTGTTGATGTAATGTAATACTGCACCCACCCTGTAGCAATGCCATAGCTGTGGCCACTGGCTTTGCATCTCTCACCCTCTTATGTAGGTCCCTCGAGGATACCACCAAGGCAGCAGCCTGTAGCTGGTGAGTATGGCTTATGTAGATGCCTGCCAATACACTGGGCAAGTAATGACGATGTTATATTCTATGCACACATCTAACACACCTACCCAGAATGCATGCTGTACATGTGCACATATTGTTGCTGTGAAATGCACTGCATCACAGGGGTGACTATGATGGGGTATTGGAAGGGTATGTCAGACACCTGCATGATAACTAACATCCTGTCATTTCGGAATGTGTCCACAGGGAGTAACATAATGGTGGGAAATATGGCCTACAGTAGGGACATGTATGGAACAACATCCATATACAGTGCAACATCAGTGTATATACATGTAGGACAATGGCAACTGCAGCAGAGATACACTAGGGCATATGGCATTACAGTCGTCCACATTATCAGTTGGGACTAAGCTGTAACATGTGGTGTTCAGTGTATGGTACACTGCAAAGTGACACACATGTGTAGGGCTTACTTGTCATGCATCTGCAAAAAGGCTGAAAAAGGGGCGGTGTCAGCATGACACAACAGTGCACCGTAGCAGGGATCCTAAGGATGCTAAGAATGGCTGTATCTGCACATAGTCAGGTTTAGGACTTGTAGTAGACGTAACCCTACCACCACAGCAATAATGATGGTAGTGTGTGTACACCAAGGGATGTGCACATGAGTAGACCTTGCAATCATGCAGATTAGGGGGACATGTGTAGGGGAGACTGAACATACACTGGCAAATGCAGATGGCCCACGCTGGTATACCACTGCCAGGAGTAGTGACTGCTGTAGTACACACAAGAGATGCAACAAACCGTCATGATAAGGGTGTGCATAGATATGCCCACATGGTGTGTATGCATCGTGGTCAGCATCTGCCCACCTAACACATTCCGTAGACACTGCATGTGAAAGTACAGGACATACGTCACATATCGGTATCATGTACTGCGAAGATATTCGGTGATGTGGTCCCATGGCAGATCAGGGATGGGTGCGTCATATCAATAAGGGTGTTTACCCCCCCTTAGCCAAGGTATGCTCTGATGGTTGTCAGTGTAAGAGCATTGGATTGGTCATACATGGTCCGCTGATGTTGAGAGCTGTAAATCAGACATCAGGCATTCACAAATGACATCTGTCCACATATCATCCCAGGTATATGTTGCTGGAAAACATAGTGGCTGTGAGCATTAAAGATGACATAACCAACACAGTAGTACACATTCAGCAATGGGCTGTACACCTGTGAGGTGTGGTGCACAGTACATGGCAGGGTGCAGAACAGGTGGAGATCAGGAGGGTGGCCTAATGGTTAAGGTATTTGCCTTACAAACACAAGGTGCAGGGTTTGAGTCTCATGAGGGGCAATTAGCCTAGTACTAATCTATGAACCTATGAACCTACATGGTGCAGTGGTATCCAGGGGAAGGGGCATCACCTAGTGACACAGCAGATGCATCACACACATGTATAATGTTGCTAGCATGGATTCACTACAGCTGCACTGCATGCTGTTGGGTACCATATGTTATGCTTGTTGACAGATGGGTAATAGGAGGACTGTGTGTACTATCATTGTGCAACCTCACCTGTATGTGTGTGTGTGTGCATCCTGGTGGGTAGTTAGTTTGTCTGTAGGGTCACTCTGGTGAAGTGGGGGGAGGTTGATGCATGTAGGATGCGTGTGTGCATGTGTGTGTTTGTGTGGCTGGCCATGTAAGCACATGTGTGATTGTGGGGTGTTCATTCAGCAGTACCTCCCCTTGGGATTGTGCAGTACATGGACATAGACTGCCACAGTACACAGCAGGGATACTTGTCATGTATGCAATCACAGGACAGCTGATAGTATAATATGGTTTGTAGCACGGAACAGGCATTGAGAGGGAAGGTAGACACCAGGTACACCCTTAATATCACATTCAGCAGAGAGGTCATCTACAGCCCATGTATGCAGCACTACAGATGCATTGGGGAAGTACTAGTCAACACCAGGGAGTGCATCCATATATTACAGTTGTCACATGATAAGCTGATTGAGCAGCATATCTGGCATGTATTGATCATTACATACACATGACACACCAGTGCATGATATTATGGAGTGAACATAGTAGCACACACATATAGGGGCCATGCACATGATGTCTGAACATACACAGGGTGAACACCGAATGACAGCAGTGAGGCCATCTAAAACCACTACACACAGGTCAGGCAGGTAGTAACATGTCTTGTGTTGTGATCGCTTGTGTAGGCATTTCAAGTCCTGATATGTTAATGAGTGGTATCAATGTGTGTATGTTACCAAGTGTGATACAGGATGGGGTACACATGGACATATACTTGGGACTGTTTGCAAAGTCATGGACAAGTAGATATTACAGTGGTGTGTGTGTGTGTGTGTGTGTGTGTGTGTGTGTGTGTGTGTGTGTGTGTGTGTGTGTGTGTGTGTGTGTGTGTGTGTGTGTGTGTGTGTGTGTGTGTGCACTGTTAGCCAATGCTGTACAGGTTTTAAAGTGAGTTTGTTTTCCCCCACAGGTGGCAAGGTGGGTCAGGGTCCCTCCTGCATGCAATCTGATGTTGGCGTCCATGCAGACACTGAAGATGATGATAGTACTGTTGAGGCACAGGTGGAGTTGTCAGGGGCTGAAACAGCACAATCATTTGACATTCCACTTCTAACTACCCCAACCCCGCACACAGTTTCAGTGCTTATACATACCCCATCACCAGTGGCCACAGTGGAGAGACAGCTGGCATTTGGTGTCTGTGCACAGGAAAGTGTGGTAACCATGCCTACTGTGTCTGGTTGCAGCAGGCATAGCCAGATGCCTGGCAGGGCAGCACATAGGCAGATGTCCCAGGGTGCTCATGGTAGTGCCACTGGACATCATGCCCCTGGCAGAGACGACATAGCTGATACCAACAGGTGCATGTTTCAGGCTGTCATGGAGGTGCAGGTACATATAGAACATTACACCAGACAGAGCTTGAGGCTGCAGAGGGCTTCTCTCACATCTGCAAGTGACAATGCCCATGAACTGGCTAGTGCCATCCATGCATTAACTGAGTTGATGGATAGACAGTCTGGTGAGATGAAGACCCTCATCGAGCGTGGTCTGTATGTGCTTGAACATGTGGTGGGAGCATGGTGACGACCGCGTGGACGTAGGCCAGCAAGGCCAATGGCTGACAGTCAATGTGGATGTGCTAGGACACCAAGGGTCTCCCGTAGTGGCATTACCAGCCATGGCACTGTGGAGGAGCACTGCCCACACTACAGCACAGCAGGCCATGAGTACTTGGTCCTGGCTAGTCCCTGGAAAGGCCTGGTACCAGCAGACATCTGTCATCATCAGGTGAGAGTAGCACATAGAGGCCTGTACCTGCACATGCCCATGGAACCCCTGGCAGGCACAGTCCATGTGTCCATGGCCGGAGGCAGTGAACTGCACACCCTGCCAGGTATGGTCTGCAGCAGTCCATAAACGCCTGTGTAGGGCAGCAACATAGCAGAACTGTGTGCATGCATACCCACACACTATACAAACAGACCTAGAGCAACCCCATACCTACACAAACCACATCACCACACCCAGATCACCTTGGTACACCCCTCACCCACACACATGGTGTCAAATGTATTGCCCACCCTCGGCCTCTGGCAAAGCAACAACACACCCTGTGCATATGATGATACCTGTGCCACATCCCTGTCATCCATACCATCAATGCAGGGACAGGCTAATATGGTTCTGATGCACATGGTGACTGTACTACAGTGTACCACAGTACTGCAGTGTAACATGCTGTAAAGAATAAAGTGTAATGCATATATGTCAGGCAGTGTAGCCATCCAGCAATGATGCATTATAGCTGTTAGTAACACTGGTTGATTGTGGTCTCTATAATGTTATCCATTTGTGTTGTAGGTGTACATGTGTCAGCACGAGGATGGTCTGTAGTCATATTCCACAATGGGGTATGGAACTGTGGTGACACCATGGCTGTGACATATCTGTTATTGCCTGTGTCACATGGACAGGTGGCTCACTGGGGCATGTATACCCTGCAACCTGATGCAGTCCCATCCACATACATGCACAGTGTTACTTGGCAACACTGGGACTAGACTCCTACCTAGGTATGTAATGATACTGAAGTGTGTAGCTTACATTGCGCACACCACACAGCATTTAGGGTTAAGTTTGTCCCAGGCTGCATGTTACATGCAGAACATCCCCAGACATGTACAATATGCTAATGGGGGATGTACTGGGTGTATATGGACAATACATAGTGTGACATACCTTCGTATACACATTAACAGTCACATAACAGGCAGGCACACATCCGAGAGACCAGGGCCTATCGCTGCTAACCAACTTGACCATGTGTCCAATGTGTTACAGGTAGAGTGCACACAGTACATGAATAACTGGTCTAGATTGTGGTATCAGTTACCTGTATGGTTGATGATGACAGTGGTAAGCATAACCTGGTACATGGGATATATACCGGGTGTACCTTGGTGTAATGACAGTGTACACAGCACCCACATCCCCCAGTGGTTTTTGTACTCCCTCAAACCCATGATAACACTCTGCCATACCCACCATAACACATTGGCCATGACTGCGATACAACCCATAGTATACCCCAACAGTGATACTAAAGGGATATGCATTTAATGCACATGCCACATGAATAGTAGGGTGCTGCATTGTCATGCCTCACCTATGGGCAGCAACAACACTATCTGTTCTACTTTGTGGCAATGGGTATTGTAATAGGAGTATGTGGCCTTGGAATGCTGTATCCTACAGATATACGGACATGCACACATACACACACTTGCCAGACCACAATGAGTATCCCATGCCTATCAACCCATTTGTACAAAACTGTTGTGCTGGTACTGCCAGGCTCATGTAGCCGGTATGGAGAGGGGCTTAACAGGGTACACGTAATGTCCCATTCAGCAGCAGCTACAACTGACTATGGCAATGGATGTTGCGGTAGTTGTGAAGGCCCTCATAGAATTCCCAAGTACAGGTGTACTAACACACAGACACTGCTATACTCAGTCATGCACACATACACATGTGTCAGTACAGGGGTGCATTGCTGCAGGTGGTCATAGCCGTGTACCTAGCTATTGTCCAAGGAGAGATGGGTTGTGTGGGAGTTGTGTGGACAGGGGTATCCTGCCACCTGCCTAGTGGCAGCAGGCAATCTATCGATAGACACTACTGTGATGACCCACATGTTGAGAATGACATGCATCAGCCAATCCTCCAGGTGCCTTCTGCACATGTCCACCGAGGTGATCAAGTTGACA